>NC_057808.1:122670239-122917194 GCF_018294505.1 Triticum aestivum
CCGGTACTCCGAAACTTATCCGAGACGACCCAAACCATTCCGGTGTCCTAATGTAGCCTTCCAATATATGAATCTTTGTGTCTCGACCATTTCGAGACTCCTCGTCATGTCCGTGATCTCATCCGGGTCTCTGAACAAACTTTGGTTCATTAACACACGAAACTCATAATACAAATCGTCATCGAACGTTAAGCGTGCAGACCCTACGGGTTCGAGAACTATGTAGACATGACCGAGACACATCTCCGGTCAATAACCAATAGCGGAACCTGGATGCTCATATTGGCTCCTACATATTCTACGAAGATCTTTATCGGTCAAACCACATAACAACATACGTTGTTCCCTTTGTCATCGGTATGTTACTTGGCCGAGATTCGATCGTCGGTATCATCATACCTAGTTCAATCTCGTTACCGGCAAGTCTCTTTACTCCTTCCGTAATGCATCTTCCCGCAACTAACTCATTAGTCACATTGCTTGCAAGGCTTATAGTGATGAGCATTACCGGGAGGGCCCAGAGATACCTCTCCGATACACGGAGTGACAAATCCTAATCTCGATCTATGCCAACTCAACAAACACCATCAGAGACACCTATAGAGCATCTTTATAATCACCCAGTTACGTTGTGACGTTTGATAGCACACAAGGTGTTCCTTCGGTATTCGGGAGTTGCATAATCTCATAGTCAGAGTAACATGTATAAGTCATGATGAAAGAATTAGCAATAAAACTAAACGATCATTTGTGCTAAGCTAATGGATGGGTCTTGTACATCACATCATTCTCTAATGATGTGATCCCGTTCATCAAATGACAACACATGTCTATGGTCAGGAAACTTAACCATCTTTGATTAACGAGCTAGTCTAGTAGAGGCATACTAGGGACACTCTGTTTGTCTATGTATTCACACATGTACTAAGTGTCCAGTTAATACAATTCTAGGATGAATAATAAACATTTATCATGATATAAGGAAATATAAATAACAACTTTATTATTGCCTCTAGGGCATATTTCCTTCAGGATTACCATAGTTATTATAGTAATTTCCAGGAAACGGTCTAGGATTAAAATTACGTCTATAAACATTGTTGTTGAAATTATTTCTAGTGACCAAAGACACATCAATAGCATAATTATTTTGCTCAATCAAAGTAGATAGTGTCACATCATTAGGATCAACATTAGCATTTTTTACTAGCAACCATTTTCATAAGAGCATCCATTTTATCACTCAAAGTATTAGTTTCTTCGACAGAATTTACATTCTTACAAGTTGGAGTTCTTTCGGTGTGCCATTGAGAATATTTTTTCATAATATTATCCAGGAGTTTTGTAGCTTCTCCCAATGTAATTTTCATAAAGGTACCACCTACAGCAGAGTCTAGAAGATTTCTAGAAACAAAGTTTAGTCCCGCATAAAAAATTTGTATGACCATCCATAAGCTTGAACCATGAGTGGGACAATTTTTAATCATTAATTTAATTCTCTCCCAAGATTGTGCAACATGTTCATGCTCAAGTTGCTTAAAATTCATAATTTGATTTCTAAGAGAAATCATCTTAGCGGGAGGGAAATACTTGGCAATAAAAGCATCCTTACACTTATCCCAAGAATCAATACTATTTCGAGGCAAGGATGAAAACCAAGTTTTAGCACGATATCTTAGTCGGAACGGTTATCCACATCTATTTTCTTTTGCAAATCACATAATTCAGTGAAAGTATTTAGATGGGACGCAACATCTTCATTAGGACGACCAGAAAATTGTTCTTTCATAACAAGAATTAACAAAGCGGCATTAATATCACATTACTCCGCACTAGTGGTGGGAGGAGCAATTCGAGTTACTAATAAAACCATTATTATTAGTATTAGAAAAGTCACACAACTTGGTGTTTTCTTGAGACATAGCGACAAAGCAAGCAAACTAGCAAACAAATTTTTTGCGTTTTTGTAAAATTGTTTTACAAGTGGGGGAGATGAAAACAAGAGGCAAAGGCAAATAAAAATAAGATCAAGTAGATGATAGTTTGTGTGAAGGTACTTGATAGATTTTGATGATGTCTCCCTGGCAATGGTGCCAGAAATTCTTCCTGCTACTTGTGAGTTGCGTTGGGGTTTTCCTCGAAGAGGTGAGGAGATGCAGTACAATAGAGATAAGTATTTCCCTCAGTAAGAACCAAGGTTATCAATCCAGTAGGAGAATCACGCAAAGCCTCGTGAACAGCACCTGCACACTCAAAACCAAATACTTGCACCCAACGCGAACAAGAGGGTTGTCAATCCCCTTGGCGGTTACTTGCAAGGATTAAATCTTGTAGTGGTAGATAAACAAATTGCAAAGATAAAATAAAAGAAAGTAAAAATTGAAGCAAATTTATTTTGGGTTTTTATATATGATAAAAGTAGACCTGGGGGCCATAGTTTTTACTAGAGGCTTCTCTCTTGAACACATAGCATACGGTGGGTAAACAAATTACCATTGAGCAACTGATAGAAAAGCGCATAGTTATGACAATATTCAAGGCAATTATCATGTACATAGGCATCACATCCGAGACAAGTAGACCGACTCCTGCCTGCATCTACTACTACTCCCACCATCGACCGCTATCCAGCATGCATCTAGGGTGTTAAGTTACTAAAAACAGAGTAACGCCTTAAGCAAGATGACATGATGTAGACAAAGTAAACTCAACTAATATGAATAAACCCCATCATTTTATCCTTAATGGCAACAATATACATGTCGTGTCCCTTTCTGTCACTCGGATAGAGCACCACAAGATTGAACCCATCACAAAGCACCTCTCCCACTGAAGATAAATCAATCTAGTTGGCCAAACCAAACAGATAGATCAAAGAGAAATACAAAGCTATAACAATCATGCATAATAAAGTTCAGGAAAGACTCAATTAATTCTCATGAATATTCAGTCATAAGCCCACAATTCATCGGATCCCAACAAACACACTATAAAGGATGATTACATCAGATAGAACTCCAAGAACATCGAGGAGAACATGGTATTGAAGATCAAAGAGAGAGAATAAGTCATCTAGCTACTAGCTATGGACCTGTAGGTCTGTTGTAAACTACTCACGCATCATCGGTAGGCCAGCAAGGTTGACGAAGAAGCCCTCCGTGATCAATTCCCCCTCTGGCAGGGTGCCGAAAAAGGCCTCTAGATGGGATCGCGAAAGAATAGAGACTTGTGGCAGCGGAAAAGTGTTTTGGATGGCTCTATGTTCGTTTCCCAATATTTGAGAATTTGTAGAAGTGAAATTAGGCCAGACGGAGCCTCGAGGGGCCCACAAGGCAACGACCCCCCTGGGCGTGCCAGGTTGCCTTGTCGTCTCCTTGTACATTCTCTAGTCTCCTCCCAAAGCTTCCAGGGTCTCTTATGTCCTAAAAAATCGTTAAAAAGTTTTGTAGTGTTTAGACTCCGTTTGGTACTAATTTTCTGGAACCAAAAACAATCAGAAAACAACAACTGGCATTGGGCATTGGGTTAATTGGTTAGTCCCAAAAATTGATATAAGATAGCATATAATTGCATATAAAACATCCAAGATTAAAACTATAATAGCATGGAACAATAAAAAATTATAGATATGTTGGAGGCATATCACATCATCGTATCTTACATATACTTGTGATATGCATAATTGTGATTGGAAGTACGATACGCTTGATCTTGCAGGTTGGTGCACGAGTGCGAAGCTAGCCCACTTGAGCAATCAAGCTTGCGTCTCTCCTAGCATTTGGGCAACACGAGCTTGGTCCTGGAAAATCATATTTGCTCATTCCTTGGTTGCACAAGCCCCATTTCTCTATCGTGTGTGTTTCCATGCTCATCACCTAGCTATTGATCTATTTGCAATTTTTTGAATCTTTTTCAACATTTTTGTCGGCGTCCTGGGAACTGGGGTCCCCAGACTTGCCTGCCTGCGACCCACGGCGTGGCTACTCCAGCGGCCCTGTACGGCCCAACTTCATCAGCAAACACTCAGGACCCTCGCGAGGGGCTCGCGAGGCGGACGACACAAGACCTCCTCGGGGGCAGCCTCACCAGGCTGGCTCGCGAGGGGCGGAGAGATCAAGGCGAGGGGCACCTCGCGAGGTTCCTGTGATGCAAGCCATGACGACCAAGGCCAGGCGGGCGCCAGAGCGTGCAGCATACTGGTTTCCTCTTTGGTGCTAAAGGGGCAAGCGCAGGCGAGGAGTCCCGAGGCATCAGGCAAAGGTTTCCATATCGGTGCAACGAGACCAAGACCAGCAGGATGACAGGACAGAGGTCACCGTGGAGCCCAGGACGACGTCACCACCAGAGCCTTTGGCAGGCGAAGACCACCTTTAGTCAGGATAGCTTGTACTAGTTGTCTCCCTTCAAATTTGGCCGTTGTTGGATGCTACCTCTTGAGCATGCGTTGGTTTCCCTTGAAGAGGAAAGGGTGATGCAGCAAAGTAGCGTAAGTATTTCCCTCAGTTTTTGAGAACCAAGGTATCAACTAGTAGGAGATAACACGCAAGTCACCTAGTACCTGCACAAACAATCAAGAACCTTGCAACCAACGCGATAAAGGGGTTGGCAATCCCTTCACGGTCACTCGCAAAAGTGAGATCTAATAAAGATAATAAGATAAATATTTTTGGTATTTTTGTTGTATAGATTGGAAAGTAAAGATTGCAAAATAGTAAAACGAGATGTGATGTAAATAAAAGAGATGTAATATAATAAGAAAGAGACCCGTGGGCCATAGGTTTCACTAGTGGCTTCTCTCAAGATAGCATATATTATGGTGGGTGAACAAATTACTGCCGAGCAATTGATAGAAAAGCGCATAGTTATGAGAATATCTAGGCATGATCATGAATATAGGCATCACGTCCGTGTCAAGTAGACCAAAACAATTCTGCATCTACTACTATTACTCCACACATCGACCGTTATCCAGCATGCATCTAGAGTATTAAGTTCATAAGAACAGAGTAACGCATTAAGCAAGATGACATGATGTAGAGGGATAAACTCAAGCAATATGATATAAACCCCATCTTTTTATCCTTGATGGCAACAATACAATACGTGCCTTGCTACCCCTACTATCACTGGGAAAGGACACCGCAAGATTGAACCCAAAGCTAAGCACTTCTCCCATTGCAAGAAAGATCAATCTAGTAGGCCAAACTAAACCGATAATTCGAAGAGACTCGCAAAGATATCAAATCATGCATATAAGAATTCAGAGAAGAACCAAATATTATTCATAGATAAAATTGATCATAAATCCACAATTCATCAGATCTCGGCAAACACACGGCAAAAGAGTATTACATCGAATAGATCTCCAAGAACATCGTGGAGAACTTTGTATTGAGAACCAAAGAGAGAGAAGAAGCCATCTAGCTAATAACTATGGACCCGAAGGTCTGTGGTAAACTACTCACACGTCATCGGAGAGGCTATGGTGTTGATGTAGAAGCCCACCGTGATCGATTCCCCCTCCGACAGATTGCCGGAAAAGGCCCCAAGATGGGATCTCACGGGTACAGAAGGTTGCGGTGGTGGAAAAGTGGTTTCGTGGCTCCTCCTGATGTTTTTAGGGTATAAGAGTATATATAGGCGAAAGAAGTACGTCGGTGGAGCTCCGTGGGGCCCATGAGGGTGGGGGCGTGCCTACCCCCCTGGGCGCGCCCTCCTACCTCGTGGACGCCTTGCAGAGTTCCAGACTTCAACTCCAGAATTGCATTTGTTCCAAGAAAGATCATCGCGAAGGTTTGATTCTGTTTGGATTCTGTTTGGTATTCCTTTTCTGCAAAACACTGAAATAGGCAAAAAAACAGAAACTGACACTAGGCCTTCGGTTAATAGGTTAGTCCCAAAAATAATATAAAAGAGCATATTAAAGCCCATTAAACATCCAAAAGAGATAATGTAATAGCATGGAACAATCAAAAATTATAGATACGTTTGAGACGTATCAAGCATCCCCAAGCTTAATTCCTGCTCGTCCTCGAGTAGGTAAATGATAAAAACAGATTTTTTGATGTGGAATGATACCTAGCATATTTCTCAATGTATTCTTCTTTATTGTGGCATGAATGTTCAAATCTGAAAGATTCAAGATGAAAGTTTAATATTGACATGAAAATAATAATACTTCAAGCATACTAACAAAGCAATCATGTCTTCTCAAAATAACATGGCCAAAGAAAGTATCCCTACAAAATCATATAGTCTGGCTATGCTCTATCTTCATCACACAAAGTATTTAAATCATGCACAACCCCGATGACAAGCCAAGCAATTGTTTCATAATTTTGATGTTCTCAAACTTTTTCAATCTTCACGCAATACATGAGCGTGAGCCATGGACATAGCACTATATGTGGAATAGAATGGTGGTTGTGGAGAAGACAAAAAGGAGAAGATAGTCTCACATCAACTAGGCATATCAACGGGCTATGGAGATGCCCATTAATAGATATCAATGTGAGTGAGTAGGGATTTCCATGCAATGGATGCACTAGAGCTATAAGTGTATGAAAGCTCAACAAAAGAAACTAAGTGGGTGTGCATCCAACTCGCTTGCTCACGAAGACCTAGGGCATTTTGAGGAAGCCCATCATTGGAATATACAAGCCAAGTTCTATAATGTAAAATTCCCACTAGTATATGAAAGTGACAACATAGGAGACTTTCTATCATGAAGATCATGGTTCTACTTTGAAGCACAAGTGTGGCAAAAGGATAGTAACATTGTCCCTTCTCTCTTTTTCTCTCATCATCATCATCATCATCATCATCATTATTATTATTATTATTATTATTATTATTATTTGGGCCTTTTTTTCATGGCCTCTTTTTTTTCTCTTTTTTCGTCCGGAGTATCATCCCGACTTGTGGGGGAATCATAGTCTCCATCATCCTTTTCTCACTTGGGACAATGCTCTAATAATGATGATCATCAGACTTTTATTTACTTACAACTCAAAAATTACAACTCAATACTTAGAACAAAATATGACTCTATGTGAATGCCTCCGGCGGTGTACCGGGATATGCAATGAATCAAGAGTGACATGTATGAAAGAATTAAGAATGGTGGCTTTGCCACAAATACGATGTCCACTACCTGATCATGCAAAGCAATATGACAATGATGAAGCGTGTCATAATAAACAGAACGGTGGTAAGTTGCATGGCAATATATCTCGGAATGGCTATGGAAATGCCATAATAGGTAGGTATGGTGGCTGTTTTGAGGAAGGTATATGGTTGGTGTATGATACCGGCGAAAGGTGCGCGGTATTAGAGAAGCTAGCAATGGTGGAAGGGTGAGAGTGCGTATAATCCATGGACTCAACATTAGTCATAAAGAACTCACATACTTATTGCAAAAATTTATTAGTTATCGAAACGAAGTACTACGCGCATGCTCCTAGGGGGATAGATTGGTAGGAAAAGACCATCGCTCGTCCCCGACCGCCACTCATAAGGAAGACAATCAATAAATAAATCATGCTCCCACTTCATCACATAACGGTTCACCATACGTGCATGCTACGGGAATTGCAAACTTCAACACAAGTATTTCTCAAATTCACAACTACTCAACTAGCATGACTCTAATATCACCATATTCATATCTCAAAACAATTATCAAGTATCAAACTTCTCATAATATTCAATGCACTTTATATGATAGTTTTTATTATACCCATCTCGGATGTTCATCATATTAGGACTAGTTTTATAGCCAAGGCAAACTACCATGCTGTTCTAAAAGACTCTCAAAAATAATATAAGTGAAGCATGAGATATCAATAATTTCTATAAAATAAAACCACCACCGTGCTCTAAAAGATATAAGTGAAGCACTAGAGCAAAATTATCTAGCTCAAAAGATATAATGAAGCACATAGAGTATTCTAATAAATTCCGATTCATGTGTGTCTCTCCGAAAAGGTGTGTACATCAAGGGTGATTGTGGTAAACTAAAAAGCAAAGACTCAAATCATACAAGACGCTCCAAGCAAAACACATATCATGTGGTGAATAAAAATATAGCCTCAAGTAAAGTTACCGATGGACGAAGACGAAAGAGGGGATGCCTTTCGGGGCATCCCCAAGCTTAGGCTTTTGGTTGTCCTTGAATTTTACCTTGGGGTGCCTTGGGAATCCCCAAGCTTAGGCTCTTGCCACTCCTTATTCCAAAATCCATCAAATCTTTACCCAAAAACTTGAAAACTTCACAATACAAAACTTAACATAAAAATCTCATGAGCTCCGTTAGTGAAAGAAAACAAACCACCTCCATAAGGTACTGTAATGAACTCATTATTTATTTATATTGGTGTTAAACCTACTGTATTCCAACTTCTCTATGGTTTATACCCTCCGATACTAGTCATAGATTCATCAAAATAAGCAAACAACACACGAAAAACAGAATCTGTCAAAAACAGAACAGTTTGTAGTAATCTGTATCAGACGTATACTTCTGGAACTCCAAAAATTCTGAAATAAATTTCTGTTCGTGAGGAATTTTTCTATTAATCATCTGCAAAAATAATCAACTAAATAGCACTCTCCAGTAAAAATGGCAGCTAATCTCGTGAGCGCTAAAGTTTCTATTTTTTTTACAGCAAGATCATAAAGACTTCACCCAAGTCTTCCCAAAGGTTCTACTTGGCACAAACAATAATTAAAACATGAAAACACATCTAAACAGAGGCTAGATGAATTATTTATTACTAAACATAACCAAAAATCAAGAAACAAAAATAAAATTGGGTTGCCTCCCAACAAGCGCTATCGTTTAACGCCCCTAGCTAGGCATAAAAGCAAGGATATATCTAGGTATTACCGTCTTTGGTATGCAATCCATAGGTAGCTCTCATAATAGATTCATAAGGTAATTTTATTTTATTTCTAGGAAAGTGTTCCGTGCCTTTCCTTAAAAATTGGAATCTAATATTTCCTTCTTTCATATCAATAATTGCACCGATCGTTCTAAGGAAAGGTCTACCAAGAATAATAGGACATGTAGGATTGCAATCTATATCAAGAACAATGAAATCTACGGGCACATAATTCCTATTTGAAATAATAAGAACATCATTAGTTCTTCCCATAGGTTTCTTAATGGTGGAATCCGCAAGCAAGGTGCAAGTTTAAAGAACAATCATCAAATTCACGGAAACCTAACACATCACACAAAGTTTTTGGAATCGTGGAAACACTAGCACCCAAATCACATAAAGCATAGCATTTGTGATCTTTAATGTTAATTTTAATAGTAGCTTCCCACTCATCATAAAGTTTTATAGGGATAGAAACTTCTAATTCAAGTTTTTCTTCATAAGATTGCATTAAAGCATCAACGATTTGTTTGGTTAAAGCTTTATTTTTACTATAAGCATGAGGAGAATTTAACACGGATTGCAACAAGGAAATACAATCTATTAAAGAACAATTATCATAATTAAATTCCTTGAAATCCGAAATAGTGGGTTCATTGCTATGTAAAGTTTTGACCTCTTCAATCCCACTTTTACCAATTTTTGCATCAAGATCTAAAAACTCTGAATCATTGGGACACCTTTTAACTAAAGTTGACTCATCTCCAGTCCCATCATTATCAAGATTCATATTGCAAAACAAAGATTTAATAGGGGACACATCAATCACTTTTAGATCTTCATCCTTATTACCTTCTAGATCTTCCGGTTTGGCGGCCATCTTATTGACTAAGGTGGCCTGCTTATCTGAAATTTGGGCTATTAATTTTTGAAGATGAGCAAACTGAGATTTCAAACCATAAAATTCCTTAGACATATCATCATGCTCTTTATTCATGTACTCCATAAAGCCTTTTTGTTCTTTAAGCTCGTTTCTAAAGAAATTATTGTGCTCAAATTGCAAAGTCATAAAGCTTCTCACATTGTTTTCAATTTCTTCCAACCTTTTAAGGTAAGGATCAACGTTTTTAGGCAGGGCCATTAGGGCAGTCAGGCAGCAAGCAGCAAGCGAAAAGGGACGAACGGAAAAGGAGGGGGAATAAAATGGCAAAGGTGAAGTGGGGGAGAGGAAAATGAGAGGCAAATGGCAAATAATGTAATGCGAGGGATAAGAGTTGTGATGGGTACTTAGTATGTCTTGACTTGACTTGGCAACTGCGCCAGAAATGGCTAGTCGCTGGGAGATCAAATCTTGACTTGACTTAGCGTAAGCCTCTCCAGCAACGGCGCCAGAAATCCTTCTTGCTACCTCTTGAGCATGCGTTGGTTTTCCCTTGAAGAGGAAAGGGTGATGCAGCAAAGTAGCGTAAGTATTTCCCTCAGTTTTTGAGAACCAAGGTATCAATCCAGTAGGATATAACACGCAAGTCACCTAGTACCTGCACAAACAATCAAGAACCTTGCAACCAACGCGATAAAGGGGTTGTCAATCCCTTCACTGTCACTCACAAAAGTGAGATCTAATAAAGATAATAAGATAAATATTTTTGGTATTTTTGTTGTATAGATTGGAAAGTAAAGATTTCAAAATAGTAAAACGAGATGTGATGTAAATAAAAGAGATGTAATATAATAAGAAAGAGACCCGGGGGCCATAGGTTTCACTAGTGGCTTCTCTCAAGATAGCATATATTATGGTGGGTGAACAAATTACTGCCGAGCAATTGATAGAAAAGCGCATAGTTATGAGAATATCTAGGCATGATCATGAATATAGGCATCACGTCCGTGTCAAGTAGACCGAAATGATTCTACATCTACTACTATTACTCCACACATCGACCACTATCTAGCATGCATATAGAGTATTAAGTTCATAAGAACAGAGTAACGCATTAAGCAAGATGACATGATGTAGAGGGATAAACTCAAGCAATATGATATAAACCCCATCTTTTTATCCTCGATGGAAACAATACAATACGTGCCTTGCTGCCCCTACTATCACTAGGAAAGGACACCGCAAGATTGAACCCAAAGCTAAGCACTTCTCCCATTGCAAGAAAGATCAATCTAGTAGGCCAAACTAAACCGATAATTCGAAGAGACTCGCAAAGATATCAAATCATGCATATAAGAATTCAGAGAAGAACCAAATATTATTCATAGATAAAATTGATCATAAATCCACAATTCATTGGATCTCGGCAAACACACCGCAAAAGAGTATTACATCGAATAGATCTCCAAGAACATCGAGGAGAACTTTGTATTGAGAACCAAAGAGAGAGAAGAAGCCATCTAGCTAATAAGTATGGACTCGAAGGTCTGTGGTAAACTACTCACACGTCATCGGAGAGGCTATGGTGTTGACGTAGAAGCCCACCGTGATCGATTCCCCCTCCGGCAGATCGCCAGAAAAGGCCCCAAGATGGGATCTCACGGGTACAGAAGGTTGCGGCGGTGAAAAAGTGGTTTCGTGGCTCCCCCTGATGTTTTTAGGGTATAAGAGTATATATAGGCGAAAGAAGTATGTCGGTGGAGCTCCGTGGGGCCCACGAGGGTGGGGGCGCGTCTACCCCCCTGGGCGCACCCTCCTGCCTCGTGGACGCCTCGCAGAGTTCCAGACTTTAACTCCAAGTCTTCTGGATTGCGTTTGTTCCAAGAAAGATCATCGCGAAGGTTTCATTCCGTTTGGTATTCCTTTTCTGCTAAACACTGAAATAGAAAAAAACAGAAACTGGCACTGGGCCTTCGGTTAATAGGTTAGTCCCAAAATAATATAAAAGAGCTTATTAAAGCCCATTAAACATCCAAAACAGATAATATAATAGCATGGAACAATCAAAAATTATAGATATGTTTGAGACGTATCATTGGACCCCTTCCCGCCTACATTTGGGAAAGGGCCAGGGCCTCTATAAATAGGACTAGCCACCACAGTTGGAGGCAACTGATCTTGGGCTATTCAGATCATCCTCATCCACACAAGCTCACCAAGCACAAGAGCACCTCTCCTCAGGAGGCTGTTCTTCTGATGTAACTGTTCATCCTCAGCCCAAGGCGCAATCCACCACACCACACTGGAGTAGGGTATTACACCACATCGGTGGCCCGGACCAGTATAAACCTTGTGTCTCTTGTTCTGTGAGTGCGGCGCGCTGAGCTTTGAGATCGCGGTGAGGGCGTGAGCTAGGGGAGGAGAGATCTTCGTGCACACCCCAGAGTTCGAACCTCAAGGGTTTTGCCGGAACCCGCAATCCGACATTTGGCGTGCCAGGTAGGGGTGCGCTGAAGCTTTTGATAACCCACAAGTATAGGGGATCAATTGTAGCCTCTTTCGATAAGTAAGAGTGTCGAACCCAACGAGGAGATAAAGGTAGAACAAATATTCCCTCAAGTTCTATCGACCACCGATACAACTCTACGCACGCTTGACGTTCGCTTTACCTAGAACAAGTATGAAACTAGAAGTACTTTGTAGGTGTAACGAGATAGGTTTGCAAGAATATAAAGAGCACGTAAATAAAAACTAGGGGCTGTTTTAAGTAAAGAAGCAATAAAGTTAGTATAACAAGTGTGGAAAAGTTGTGGTAGGAGTTGCAAAATTGTCCCTAAGCAATTGACTACTTTACTAGACCGATAGCAAGTTTTATGTGGGAGAGGCCACTGCTAGCATGTCATCCCTGACTTGGAATTCTATGCACCTATGATTGGAACTATTAGCAAGCATCCGCAACTACTAACATTCATTAAGGTAAAACCTAACCATAGCATTAAGATATATTGGTCCCCCTTCAATCCCGTATGCATCAATTTCTATGCTAGGTTGAAGCTTCTATCACTCTTGCCCTCCAATACATAGTCCTATCAACGTAAAACTAACCCTATGGTGTGATCCACGCGCGCGCTCATATGATGGGTACCAAAGGACAGCAACATAACCACAAGCAAATTAAACCAATCATAGCAATTCACCAATTATCGAGAGGACAACGAAAATCTACTCAGACATCGTAGGATGGCAACACATCATTGGATAATAATATGAAGCATAAAGCACCATGTTCAAGTAGAGGGTACAGCGGGTTGCGGGAGAGTGGACCATTGTAGATAGATGGGGAAAGGTGATGGAGATGTTGGTGAAGATGACGGAGGTGTTGGTGTAGATTGCGGTGATGATGATGGCCCCAGCGGTGTTCCGGCGCCACCGGGAGAGAGGGGGAGAGAGCCCCCTTCTTCTTCTTCCTTGACCTTCTCCCTAGATCGGAGAAGGGTTTGCCCTCTGGTCCATGGCTTCCATGGCATGGGAGGGGCGAGAGCCCCTCCGAGATTGGATCCGTCTCTCTGTCTCTCTTTGTTTCTGCGTTCCCAGATTCTGGCCTTTCGCCGTTTCTTATATTCCCGGAGATCCGTAACTCCGATTGGATTGAAATTTGGACACGATTTTTATCCGGATACTAGCTTTCTTGCGGCGAAAGAAGGGCACCAACCGCCTTACGGGGTGGCCACAAGGGTCAGGGGCGCGCCCACCACCCTGGGGCGCGCCCCCTGCCTCGTGGCCCTCTCGGGCATCGTCTCACGTTGATTCTTCTTCCCAAAAATCACATATATTCCAAAAAAAATCTCCGTCTGTTTTTATCCCGTTTGGACTCCGTTTGGTATGGATTTTCTGCGAAACAAAAAACATGCAGCAAACAGGAACTAGCACTGGGCACAGGATCAATATGTTAGTCCCACAAACAGTATAAAAAGTTTCCAAAAGTATATGAAAGTTGTAGAATATGGGCATGGAACAATAAAAAATTATAGATACGACGGAGACGTATCAGCATGCCCAAACTTAATTCCTACTCGTCCTCGAGTAGGTAAATGATAAAAGAGATAATTTTTGATGTGGAATGCTACCTAGCATATTCTTGATCATGTAATCTAATCATGGCATGAATATTAAGACATGAGTGATTCAAAGCAATAGTCTATCATTTGACATTAAGACAATAATACTTCAAGCATACTAATGAAGCAATCATGTCTTTTCAAAATAACATGGCCAAATAAAGTTATCCCTACAAAATCATATAGTCTGGCTATGCTCCATCTTCACCACACAAAATATTCAAATCATGCACAACCCCGATGACAAGCCAAGCAATTGTTTCATACTTTTGACGCTCTCAAACCTTTTCAACTTTCACGCCATACATGAGCGTGAGCCATGGACATATCACTATAGGTGGAATAGAATATGATGATGGAGGTTGTGTGGAGAAGACAAAAAGGAGAAAGTCTCACATCGACGCGGCTAATCAACGGGCTATGGAGATGCCCATCAATTGATGTCAATGTGAGGAGTAGGGATTGCCATGCAACGGATGCACTAGAGCTATAAGCGTATGAAAGCTCAAACTGAAACTAAGTGAGTGTGCATCCAACTTGCTTGCTCATGAAGACCTAGGGAATTTGAGGAAGCCCATCATCGGAATATACAAGCCAAGTTCTATAATGAAAATTCCCACTAGTATATGAAAGTGATAACTCAAGAGACTCTCTATATGAAGAACATGGTGCTACTTTGAAGCACAAGTGTGGTAAAAGGATAGTAACATTGCCCCTTCTCTCTTTTTCTCTCATTTTTTTGTTTTTTTGTTTTGTTTTCTTTTTGTTTTGGTGGGCTTCTTTGGCCTCTTTTATTTTTTTAAAGTCCGGAGTCTCATCCCGACTTGTGGGGGAATCATAGTCTCCATCATCCTTTCCTCACTGGGGCAATGCTCTAATAATGATGATCATCACACTTTTATTTACTTACAGCTCAATATTACAACTCGATGTCTAGAACAAAGTATGACTCTATATGAATGCCTCTGGCAGTGTACCAGGATGTGCAATGATCTAGCATAGCAAAGATATCAAAAAATGGACAAGCCATGAAAACATCATGCTAGCTATCTTACAATCATGCAAAGCAATATGACAATAAATGCTCAAGTCATGTATATGATGATGATGGAAGTTGCATGGCAATATATCTCGGAATGGCTACGGAAATGCCATAATAGGTAGGTATGGTGGCTGTTTTGAGGAAGATATAAGGAGGCTTATGTGTGATAGAGCATATCGTATCATGGGGTTTGGATGCACCGGCGAAGTTTGCACCAGCTCTCGAGGTGAGAAAGGGCAATGCACGGTACCGAAGAGGCTAGCAATGATGGAAGGGTGAGAGTGCGTATAATCCATGGACTCAACATTAGTCATAAAGAACTCACATACTTATTGCAAAAATCTATTAGCCATCAAAACAAAGTACTACGCGCATGCTCCTAGGGGGATAGATTGGTAGGAAAAGACCATCGCTCGTCCCCGACCGCCACTCATAAGGAAGACAATCAATAAATAAATCATGCTCCGACTTGATCACATAACGGTTCACCATACGTGCATGCTACGGGAATCACAAACTTCAACACAAGTATTTCTACAATCCACAATTACCCACTAGCATGACTCTAATATCACCATCTTTATATCGCAAAACTATTGCAAGGAATCAAATATATCATATTCAGTGATCTACAAGTTTTATGTAGGATTTTATGACTAACCATGTGAATGACCAATTCCTGTCATCTCTCTAAATAGATATAAGTGAAGCAAGAGAGTTTAATTCTTTCTACAAAAGATATGCCCATGCTCTAACAAATATAAGTGAAGTAAAAGAGAATTCTAGAAATGGAGGTTTTTCTATATGTAGGGAAACATGCAATCCAAACTTCAAATGATATAAGTGATGCACATGAAGCATTCTATAAAGCCATGCTCAAAAGATATAAGTGAAGTGCAATGAGCATTCTATAAATCAACCAAGGACTATCTCATACCAGCATGGTGCATCAACGGAAAGTGAAAACTAAATGCAAAAGACGCTCCAAGATTTGCACATATCACAAGAACGAAACGAATCCGAAAACATATCGATACTTGCTGAAGAAAGATGGGATGCCTTCTGGGGCATCCCCAAGCTTAGACACTTGAGTCTCCTTAAATATTTACTTGGGGTGCCTTGGGCATCCCCAAGCTTGAGCTCTTGCCTCTCCTCCTTATCCTCATATCGAGACATCCTCGATCTTCGAACACTTCATCCACACTTATGGTACTCAAAGTCCGTTAGTATAATAAAGCAAATCACTACTCAAAGTACTGTTGAAAACCAATTCATATTTTGTTTTTGCATTGTATCTACTGTAATATAACTTTTCCATGGCTTAATCCATTGATAGAAATTGATAGTTTCATCAAAACAAGCAAACTATGCATCAAAAACAGAACCTGTCTTATACAGGACAGTCTATAGTAATCTGAACATTCACCATACTTATGGTACTCCAACAATTCTACAAAAATTAGGAAAAATAAAAAATTTGTATAGAAATACAGTGCAAAAAGTTTCAGAACCGTTTGACGTTCCAGTGAAAAAAAAGTAAAATCACGCACTACAGCCAAAGTTTCTGTCTTGCACCGCACAAACCAATAAGCAATGTAAACATCCTAAAGGCAAATATTGGCACATTATTTTATTTTTAAACTTTATAAAAGCACTCAACAGAAATAAACGACTCTCTAAAACTTCCGGTTTGTCTCCCTGGTAGCGCTTTCTTTAAAGCCATTAAGCTAGGCATAAAGTGCTCAAGTAATGGATCCACCCGGATCCCAAAGTATATCAAAGCCAATTAGAATCAACAATGATTTAGAATTTAGTAGTGAGCACAAAGTAACATATATCATGCAACAATGAAGTCTAACTCTCTTCCTATGCATCGGCATGCCATAAAAGAACAATTCATGCACACATAGTAAAGGCCAATGCATAGTATAAACAGTTTCTTGCAATTTTATCATATTGGAAACATGGAGAGGCGGAGATGTAGTTCCTCTCTCATAATAATTGCAAGTAGGAGCAGCAAGCACATGCATATTATATCTATCAAAATCATCACGTGTAGTAGTAAAACGCAACCCATCAATATAATCCTTAATAAGGGCAAACTTCTCCGATATAGTGTAGTTGGGAGAATTCAAAAACATAATAGGACTATCATGCGTGGGTGCAATAGCAACAATTTCATGTTTAACATAAGGAACTATAGCAAGTTCATCTCCATAAGCATAATTCATATTGGCATCTTGGCCACAAGCATAGCAAGCATCATCAAAAATGGATATTTCAAAAGAATCAACGGGATCATAACAATCATCATAGCAATCATCCTTCGGTAAGCACGAAGGGACATTAAATAATGTATGAGTTGGAAAGTTACTCTCGTTAGAAGGTGGGCACGGGTAGCTAATCCGATCTTCCTCCTTTTGTTCTTCACTCTCCTCATCATCTTTTTCATCCAATGAGCTCACAGTTTCATCAATTCCTTCTTCCATAGACTCCTGCAAAATATTAGTCTCTTCTTGGACAGCGGAGGAGTCCTCAATATATGGTTTAATATAAGGATTAGAAGCATAATTATCATAGCAATATTTAAGTATGGCCAAAATTTTCAGATTTGTAGAGAGTAGTATCACACTCTTCAATAAAAGAAGCAATTTCACAAGTACCCCTAAAAGCAACAAATTCTTCAATTTGTCGAACATCATAGTAATTATAAATACCCTTAGTATACAAAGATACGATTCCATTATCACTAAACCCACATTGGTAAGGAAGGTGTTTCTTAGGGTCTTTAGAACAACAAGTACAATCATATATTTCACATAAATTCCAAGCATAGCATTGCAAACGATGAATTTGTAAAAGTTTCCCTTTTTCAGATATGCGGTGTCGCACATAACAAGCATGCTCATCTAAATATTTGCCCTCAACTAAGCTAGTTGGGGTTTCAGCACGAGCACATAGGGATCGAAGATGATCCAAGTAAAAAGCTTCAGGAGTGTCATAGATTTTGAGTGGTTCTTCAACCATTGGTTCAGTAGGTACCACTAATTTTTTTGGTATTTTGCGTTTCCTACCCATAACTAAATATAGAAAACAAGAGCACAAAATAAAAACTACTTAGTGATAAAGCAAACAAGCACACACGAGAATATTCACCCCATGCTATAACTCCCCGGCAACGGCGCCAGAAAAAGGTCTTGATAACCCACAAGTATAGGGGATCAATTGTAGCCTCTTTCGATATGTAAGAGTGTAAACCCAACGAGGAGCAAAAGGTAGAACAAATATTCCCTCAAGTTCTATTGACCACTGATACAACTCTACGCACGCTTGACGTTCTCTTTACCTAGAACAAGTATGAAACTAGAAGTACTTTGTAGGTGTAACGTGATAGGTTTGCAAGAATATAAAGAGCACGTAAATAAAAACTAGGGGCTATTTTAATTAAAGAAACTATAAAGTTAGTATAGCGAGTGTGGAGAAGTGGTGGTAGGAGTTGCGAAATTGTCCCTAAGCAATTGACTACTTTACTAGACCGATAGCAAGTTTTATGTGGGAGAGGCCACTTCTAGCATGTCATCCCTAACTTGGAATTCTATGCACGTATGGTTGGAACTATTAGCAAGCATCCGCAACTACTAACGTTCGTTAAGGTAAAACCCAACCATAGCATTAAGATATATTGGTCCCCCTTCAATCCCGTATGCATCAATTTCTATGCTAGGTTGAAGCTTCTGTCACTCTTGCCGTCCAATACACTGTCCTATCAACATACAATTAACCCGATGGTGTGATCCACGCGCGCGATCATATGATGGGCACCAAAGGACATCAACATAACCACAAGCAAATTAAACCAATCATAGCAATTCACCAATTACCGAAAGGACAACGAAAATCTACTCACACATCATAGGATGGCAACACATCATTGGATAATAATATGAAGCATAAAGCACCATGTTCAAGTAGAGGGTACCGCGGGTTGCGGGAGAGTGGACCGCTGTAGATAGATGGGGGAAGGTGATTGTCGGTGTCAAAACCAGCGGATCACAGGTAGGGAGTCCCGAACTGTGCGTCTAAGGCGGATGGTAATAGGAGGCGGGGGACACAATGTTTACCCAGGTTCGGGCCCTCTCGATGGAGGTAATACCCTACTTCCTGCTTGATTGATCTTGATGATATGAGTATTACAAGACTTGATCTACCACGAGATCGTAGAGGCTAAACCCTAGAAGCTAGCCTATGATTATGATTGTTGTTGTCCTACGGACTAAACCCTCTAGTTTATATAGGCACCGGAAGGGGCTAGGGTTACACAGAGTCGGTTACAAGGGAGGAGATCTACATATCCGAATTGCCAAGCTTGCCTTCCACGCAAAGGAGAGTCCCACCCAGACATGGGACGAAGTCTTCAATCTTGTATCTTCATAGTCGAACAGTCCGGCCAAAGTATATAGTCCGGCTGTCCGGCGCGCAGATTGTCTTCGGCATTGCAAGGCGGGTTCCTCCTCCGAATACTCCATAGAAGATTTTGAACACAAGGATCGTGTCCGGCTTTGCAAAACAAATTCCACATACCACCGTAGAGAGTATATTATTCCACAAATCTGATCTGCTGACAACTTTTCATAACGTGACATCCTGCCGTGGTCTGGTCATTACGAACCGTTTCTCCCAGCCTGCCAATGCACGTGTTGCGAAGCGGTTTCATTGGCACGTCTTGTCGAAGCAGAGATCGTGTTCCCCTTATCACGGGATTCTCATCAATACAGGTAGGGGTAACCCAATCGTGCTTGTTAGTATGACTCCTCGATTTTAGGCAAGTTCCAATTGTGCTTGTGATGTAAAGGGGCCAAGGCCTGTCCTTTTCTTCTCGCGCTCGATCCTTCCCTTCCCCCACCTCGAGTTCCAACACCCAAGGCTCAGGCTAAGTGCTTCGGACCTTCAATCATGTCCGGATCCAACCTTCAAGGCCGGTGGATGGCCTCCTCTGTCACAGAGGAGGACATCAAGAAGCTAAGAGAAGCCAGGTATCTGACCGCCAAAATCTCGCACAGGCTGCCTGCTCAAGGGCAGGTCATCCCCACTCCCGAACCCAACGAGAGTGTCGTATTTGTTTCCCACTTCCTCCGAGGGCTAGGCTTTAGTCTTGATCCCTTTGTTAGAGGGCTTATGTTCTATTACGGGCTCGATTTCCACGATGTAGCTCCAGATTCCATCCTTCACATCTCGTCGTTTATCGTCGTGTGTGAGGCCTTCCTCCGCATCACCCCACACTTCGGCTTATGGCTCAAGACCTTCAATGTGAAGCCGAAGATGATCGACGGGCGACACGCAGAATGCGGAGGTGCCATAATAAGCAAAGGCACCAATGATCCATGGCCAAAGGGTTCCTTCCCGGAGACGTCCAACTTATGGCAGCGGGAGTGGTTTTACATCACAGCTCCCCGAAGTACTAAGTGGGTAGCTGTAACATCCCAAAATTCTAAATTTTGGAATGTTATATTAAATAAATAGTTTTTATTGTTTGCTTGATTTTTGTGTGAATGATTGAGTGAAGTTGAGTGCAATTTGAATTTTTTTGAAAGTTGAATGAGAGGGAATAAAAGGACTTTCCCAAAACTGTTTCCATTTGAAATGTTTTGAAACCTCATTTGAAAGTAATGCAAACTTGATGCCACTCAAGGACTTTCAAGAGAGGAGACGAAATGACTTCTCCAAAGTTTAATAAAAGAGAGTGGGGAGTTAAACCACTTTTGGAATTCCATTTGGAATCCTTCCAATTTGAATAGTTTCAAATTCCTTTGACCCATTTCAAAAATAAAGAGAGGAGCAACATGACACTCCAAACCAGGGGCAAATTTGAAATATATTTGAATGAGGAAAACGGAAAAGATTTGGAAGTGGTTTGAATTTCAATTTCAAAACCATTTAGGAGTTATTTGGCTTCAAATCAAATTATTTTTCTCCCAAAAATAAATAAATGGAAATAAGGGTAAAATGATTCCCTTCAATGGAAAATTAGGAGAAATGTTTTTTTGAAATCATAAATGTATTTTATTGGGTTTTATTGCAATAGCAGCACTGTTTGACTTTTATTAATTTTTATGTATTTTATTTGTCTCTTAGAAATAGTTCACAATTTAGGAATTCTTTTTCTCAACATTTTGATATATAATATGTCTATGTAAAAGTCTTATTGTTTTCTTTTATTTATTTTGTTCTTGTGTGTGTTACTTAAAAAAACCGGCCAAAGCCAGCAGTGCCCAGCCCGAGGCCCATCTCTCTCTCCCTCCGCCGCGGCCCACAGCGGGCCAGCCCGCGCACGCGCCCGAAACCCCTCCCCACCGGGCGCCCGCACCTCCCCCTCGTTCCCGCACTCGCTGACAACGGGGCCCGCGTCGTCTTCTTCCTCCGCAAGCCCCGCCCGAGCCAGATCGCACTGGCCGCGCCGCCGAATCCCGTGATCCTCGGGATCCTCTCCCCGACTCACCCCCTCCTCCAAGAATCGCACCCCTATATATACTCTCCCCCACGACCCGTTCCACTCCTTTCCCTACACCAAGAACCTCCGCTGCCTCCCCGATTCCTCGCCGGATCCGAGCGCCACCGCCGCACCATTGTTGCCTTACCTCACCACCCCGACCACCTAGCCGCCACTTGAGATCACCACCGTAACCCCCTCGCTCGTCCGCACCTCCCCGTGCGCTCGCGCGAGCCCGAAACCAACCGGAGCGCCGCCACCGCCGACGCCCGAACACCACCGCCACCTCGACCTCACCGCCGACCTCCTCCGTCAACCTACGACGCCGCCTCGACCACCGCCGGACTCGCCGTCGAACGCCTCGTCCGCCCGTGCCCTCGCCGGAGCTCTCCGACGACCGGAGCGCCGCCGCCGACGACGTCCGAGCCGCATCGCCGGCGACCACCACCGCTGTAAGCTCCGACGACCCTCCCCGCCATTAGATCTTCATTATACGGCCAAGATTAGATGCAAACGAATAGGTAGGTTTTATGTATTAGATCGGTTTTTATGCGGTTTTATTTACGGTTTACATTGGTTCAGATCGAGCCGGGCCTCCTCCGGTTTTCTGCTTTAGCCGCACAGTCACGGTTTCGTTAAGTTACGACCGAGCATTGTTTAGTTCAGAGCGCCCACTGTTTAGGCCCAATTGCAGCCCGACACGTAGCTCCTGCCCGTTTGTTTTTTTTCAGTTTATTTTCGTTTCTGTTTTAGAAACAGAAATAGTTTCAATTATAGATTGCTTATATCTTTTATGTTTTATATCCAAATTGAGTGATTTTTTTGCGCTATGTCACAAATTTGTTTAAGTTTCTGTTTTTGTACTTAGGTTTCAAATTTGAGTAGTTTAAACTTGAGCTTGATGAAATTTGTTCAAATCACTAATTTGGCCGTATCTTGAGTTTTATAAAATATTTTTGATTGATTCTTTTTGCTACGGTTTTGTTATTGTTTTTTCTATCCAAAGTCATATAGTGATTTATTTTTAGTTTATTTTAAATTAAGTTTTTAGCAAAACAGTACTTTTTTAGTTATAGTTTTGTTTTAGTCTTTTCTTTATTGTTTTTATTAGTTTTAAATTATTTCGTTTTGTCTCTCTTGAAAAATTTAGTTTTGTTTCTGTTAGTCAAGAACAAAAAATTTTGTTTTTATTTTAAAAATTTATTTTACTTAGTTTTGTATGAAAACTTGTTTAGGTCATAGTTAGTGTTTCATAAAAGCTTTTTATTTGTTTCTTTTTGCTATTAAAAGTTTATGAAAAATACTTTCTGTTAAAATTAGTTGTTTTGTATTTTCTTTTATGTTTATTTATTATGTTAGTATTTTCTTTGTTGTTAAATTTTACTTAGGAAAAAGCTATTTTGGGTTATGTTTTAGAATTTTCTTTAGTAGTTTTCTTGTGTAGTTTTCATTGGTTTTTTTCATTTTGTGTTCTTTGTGATATGCATTTTATTTTTTGATTTTTTTGTGCGTGTTAGAAATTGCTTGCTAGTATGTTTGCTTATGTGAATACTATGTTTTACTATATAGATTTTCAACGGAGAGTTGCGTATAGTGCTATCAAGTTTTGCGAGAGCGATATTATCTTCATCAAGTAATACCAGGCAAGTTCACTTTGACCATGTTTTTCATACCTATGTTTTATTGCATTTAGTGTCATCTTTGCAACAATCCCTCCAGTAGTGATATTGAATTCTTGTAGTTGAGTAGTATGCATGAGGTAGGAACCCATCACCCTGTTACCAAGCCCGGGACGTTATTTATTTTTGTGCTACGCTATAGTAGACGGCGTTTGGTATGAGTGCACGAGAGTGGTGTGAAGAAGGAGGACTCTACGTCAATGACGACAATTTGAGCCTCCGCCGCGGCCCACAGCGGTCCAGCCCGCGCACGCGCCCGAAACCCCTCCCCACTAGGCGCCCGCACCTCCCCCTCGTTCCCGCACTCGGTGACAACGGGGCCCACGTCGTCTTCTTCCTCCGCAAGCCCTGCCTGAGCTAGATCACACCGGCCGCGCCGCCGAATCCCGTGATCCTCGGGATCCTCCCCCCGACTCACCCATCCTACAAGAATCGCCCCCCTTATATATACTCTCCCACTCGACCCGTTCCACTCATTTCCCTGCACCAAGAACCTCCGCTGCCTCCCCGATTCCTCACCGGAGCCGAGCGCCACCGCCGCACCATTGTTGCCTTACCTCACCACACCGACCACCTAGCCGCCACTTGAGATCACCACCGTAACCCCCTCGCTCGTCCGCACCTCCCCGTGCGCTCGCGCGAGCCCGAAACCCACCGGAGCGCCGCCACCGTCGACGCCGAACGCCACCGCCACCTCGACCTCGCTGCCGACCTCCTCCGTCAACCTACGACACCGCCTCGACCACCGCTGGACTCGCCGTCGAACGCCTCGTCCGCCCGTGCCCTCGCCGGAGCTCTCCGACGACCGGAGCGCCGCCGCCGACGACGTCCGAGCCGCATCGCCGGCGACCACCACTGCTGTAAGCTCCGACGACCCTCCCCGCCGTTAGATCTTCATTATACGGCCTAGATTAGATGCAAACAAATAGGTAGCTTTTATGCATTAGATCGGTTTTTATGCGGTTTTATTTATGGTTTAGATTGGTTCAGATCGAACCGGGCCTCCTCCGGTTTTCTGCTTTAACCGCACAGTCACGGTTTCGTTAAGTTACAACCGAGCGTTGTTTAGTTCAGAGTGCCCACTGCTTAGGCCCAATTGCAGCCCGACGCGTAGCTCCTGCCCGTTTGTTTTTTTCAGTTTTCTTTCAGTTTTTTTCGTTTCTGTTTTAGAAACAGAAATAGTTTCAATTATAGATTGCTTATAACTTTTATGTTTTATATCCAAATTGAGTGATTTTTTTTGCGCTGTGTCACAAATTCGTTTAAGTTTCTTTTTTTGTACTTAGGTTTCAAATTTGAGTAGTTTAAACTTGAGTTTGATGAAATTTGTTCAAATCACTAATTTGGCCGTATCTTGAGTTTTATAAAATATTTTTGATTGATTCTTTTTGCTACGGTTTTGTTATTGTTTTGTCTATCCAGAGTCATATAGTGATTTATTTTTAGTTTATTTTAAATTAAGGTTTTAGCAAAACAGTACTGTTTTAGTTATAGTTTTGTTTTAGTCTTTTCTTTATTGTTTTTATTAGTTTTAAATTATTTCATTTTGTCACTCTTGAAAAATTTAGTTTTGTTTCTGTTATTCAAGAAAAGAAAATTTTGTTTTTATTTTAAAAATTTATTTTACTTAGTTTTGTATGAAAACTTGTTTAGGTCATAGTTAGTGTTTCATAAAAGCTTTTTATTTGTTTCTTTTTGCTATTAAAATTTTATGAAAAATACTTTCTGTTAAAATTAGTTGTTTTATATTTTCTTTTCTGTTTATTTATTATGTTATTATTTTCTTTGTTGTTAAATTTTACTTAGGACCAAGCTATTTTGGGTTATGTCTTTGAATTTTCTTTAGTAGTTTTCTTGTGTAGTTTTCATTGGTTTTTTTATTTTGTGTTCTTTGTGATATGCATTTTATTTGTTGATTTTTTTGTGAGTGTTAGAAATTGCTTGCTAGTATGTTTGCTTATGTGAATACTATGTTTTACTATATAGATTTTCATCGGAGAGTTGCGTATAGTGCTATCAAGTTTTGCAAGAGCGATATTATCTTCATCAAGTAATACCAGGCAAGTTCACTTTGACCATGTTTTTCATACCTATGTTTTATTGCATTTAGTGTCATCTTTGCAACAATCCCTCCAGTAGTGATATTGAATTCTTGTAGTTGAGTAGTATGCATGAGGTAGGAACCCATCACCCTGTTACCAAGCCCGGGACGTTATTTATTTTAATGCTACGCTATAGTAGACGGGGTTTGGTATGAGTGCACGAGAGTGGTGTGAAGAAGGAGGACTCTACGTCAATGACGACAACTCCATGATGGCATATGCGAGGACTGCATCTTCAAGGCCTCAAGACTTCAAGACTCGAGACAAGAATTCAATACACACTACTGGGTGAAGGACGGTTGACGGGCACCCTGGAGAAACCAGTGGATGGCCGAGATGCATGGAGAAGCGCCATGACATCTTGCGGAAAGCTTCACCCAGACTCCAAGAGACGGAAGAATACTTCATGCCCGGAAGCTTACCTGTGCAACCGCAAGTCACTATGGGCTCTGGCTTGGTTGACCTTAGTTGTGACTCTGGCTGGGACGGTGCTAGCAGATGTAGAACGACGGTAGGATTGGATGAGCACCGGACAGTGGTCAGGGGAACTCTTTGGAAGACCATGTTTCGGTCGTCTTGTTCTCAAACACCCTGAAGTACGGGAATGTAAAAAGAGGGATCGAATCTTGCGGGTAAAGTGTACAAACCTCTGCAGAGGGTTAAAACCTAATCGATTAGCCGTGTCCCCGGTTATGGACAATTTGAGCCTCTGGACTTGGATCTATCTCGGAACTCTCAACACCGGATTGATAACATAATTGTGGGCAAGTTATGATGATTTTGGGCTATGAGACATCGGTTGGAGGAACCATGTCATGATAGAAAACTCCGTAGTACAGACTTCTGATGTTCCTTTGTTATAGGAAAATAAAACCAGCTTTTACGCAAACAAAACTCAGATACAAAGCCATATTGCATATAGTATAGTTTATCATCTGTTTTTATTACAGTGATCTTGCCGGTACATTCAATGTACTGACCTACACGGCTGCAACGTATCATGTTGCAGGATTATTTCTATGACGAGTGAGTTTCATTGATTGGGTTACGGTCTACACTCAACCTGTCGATGGCGTTGATGGGACTCCACACCCGATTGTTTGTTTCCGCTGAGACTTATGAGGTATATATCAGTTTTACGTTATTTATACATGTGATTGCACTTTGATATATACATTGATGTACTGTGTGTGCCAGCATACTGATCCAGGGATGGCACAGATACACAGAGACTTGACCGTCTGAGGTCGGGTGCCTACAGATATGGTATCAGAGCACATGTTGAGTGTAGGACGTGACCCTAGAAATTGGAAAGCCCCTAGGACAGGAAATGTCTAAAACTTTATTTTCAAAAGTATCCATTACTCCTTAGTTTTTTCTGATTTTATCAAATATTCTCTCATACCTCAAATAGTTAGAATATACCTCGTCCCCTTTTGACCACACGGAGAATCAAATAAAGCCACTCCAAGAAGTACAAGATATCGGACAATTGATGGCCACTTCAGAGTAAAGAGGATTTCACCATGCATTAGAATAGTTGATGCTACAACAGTTGAAGACTTCGAAGACTTGAAGAACTTGAAGAATCTGAAGAATTATTTGACCCTTAGAAGACCAAACCATGTTATATACTTACGTTAGATCGGCGATTTGTGAGTTGTCAATTGTTTGATGTTTTTCCGACAGCCACAAAAGAAAACCCGTTTCTTCAAAACTATTGTTTGTATTGTGTGTATCTCCCTCCACCCTTCTCTCGTATCTCATCCCAAAACCTTTGGATCCAATAGATGGTGAATGAAGAAGGACTAGTATTCTCTGGACCGATGACTCAACGGGAGGTAGAACTATGGATTCAGAATATGGAGGATCACTTCAGGAACAACTTGATTGGAAGCAAGTATGAGGTTCAATACGCTCTTCGGTACTTTACAAAAAGTGCTGCAACCTGGTGGAAAATGCATCAAGCCATACAAGGATGCAACGGAGCAAGAACTTGGGAGGAATTCAAGAAGACTCTGCTAAGATCCCGTCTCATCCGGAAGCACTGGGCTAACCCGATGAAGAAACCTTGTGCCTGCAAGATTTGTGGAGAAATAGGACACACCAATGAAGGGAGTTTGCCCAGAGACTATGGGTCAATATTTTTTCATTTCTCGAGTACCACGAGCAACATTCTTTGACTCTGTCCGTGAAGCTGCTTTGGAAGCCATACGTCAGATTGGAGAAGTACTTGAAGCAAGACTCCGTCACACTGAGGAATACGTGAGAGAGGTACATGCAGAGATGATGGAGATGAAGCTGATGGCTACCATGATGAAGCAGAAGATCGAGGATTTCAAGGATCACCTCGAACAATTCCAGTGGGATTGAAGCATCTTCAAGTAGGGAAAATGAATAAAGATGGAAGTAATGCTTGACCATACCAAACTTTGTGGATGGCAACATTTGTAATAAAGTACTTCTGGAATTTGAATTTTGAGTAGTGATTAAGGATGAATACATGATTCGATATGAAGAGAGTATGAATTATGGATGCACCAGTACAATTTATTTTTGTGGTAATACCTCGTGAGGACACCTGACCAATGGAAAGGAAAATGTATTCCACAGAGTGGAGTTTGGACAAAATTAGTTGGAGTTTTTTTTGTTATGATGGTTACCCAAGAGTATGAAGGAATGAAGTACTATTGGATTTAAAGGAGATGTAATTTTGGAATATGGAATAATAGTAACTCCAAGGATGAGTTAAAGATATAAAAGTATTGAAGTGGGCCATAACCCGCAGGACCCAGGATTTAAAAGGAACAAGCACAACCTTGTTGTAGCAAGAAATTATGGAAGAAGTTGTGATTTCATCAGCGGACGTTCCATAGCATGTTATGTAAACTCGAGAGTTGTGAAGAAATGATAGAGGTTTTGTTTGGCTTGCAGGACATACGGATTTACCCGAACGCAGATCATGGAGAAGAGAAGTTTTGCAATGCTTGTGAGTATGCCCAAGTGTTAGAATACGTGATTCAATGTCTGCATATGTAGTAATGGTTCAAGTACGGGATGGATTGGCCCCCATACCGGAGACTCCTATCATGAACTATCATATGTTGATGGAGAATCAGAGAGCCATGAAAACCTTAGAAGAGTGTCGGCGCGATAAGCCATAAAACCATAGAATGGTAGGACGATGGAACCCTTTACAGGCAACCGTTGCCAATCGTAGGATATACGGTGAGATTCAACCCCGGCCATTTTCCTGCAGGAGAAGACATAAATTGTTGACCGCCAGGAGGTTCCGATAGTTTCTTAGTATTGACGACAAACATGTCAGATATGAAGATCCACTCTTCGGAAGAACCTCATGAGGATTGAGAGGACACGAGATTTTGAGAAAATTCATGCCCCGACCGGAAGAGCACCACTGAAAGAGTTATCCTGAAGAATATGAGAAGACCGACACCATCAACCCAAAGGATGGAGTACATGAATTTTGTCAGAACCATAGCCTTTCTTTTTAGTGTGGTAGCACCCCAGACCTCTCTGGTCGAAGGATTTGCTGGAAGACCTCCAAACCCTAACCTTTTCTTGCTAGCCGCTTCGAATCTCGAGGACGAGATTCATTTTAAGTGTGGTAGGTTTGTAACATCCCAAAATTCTAAATTTTGGAATGTTATATTAAATAAATAGTTTTGATTGTTTGTTTGATTTTTGTGTGAATGATTGAGTGAAGTTGAGTGCAATTTGAAACTTTTTGATAGTTGAATGAGAGGGAATAAAAGGACTTTCCCAAAAGTGTTTCCATTTGAAATGTTTTGAAACCTCATTTGAAAGTAATGCAAACTTGATGCCACTCAAGGACTTTCAAGAGAGGAGATGGAATGACTTCCCCAAAGTTTAATGAAAGAGAGTGGGGAGTTAAACCACTTTTGGAATTCCATTTGGAATCCTTCCCATTTGAATAGTTTCAAATTCCTTTGACCCATTTCAAAAATAAAGAGAGGAGCAACATGACACTCCAAACCTGGGGCAAATTTGAAATATATTTGAATGAGGAAAACGGAAAAGATTTGGAAGTGGTTTGAATTTCAATTTCAAAACCATTTAGGAGTTATTTGGCTTCAAATCAAATTATTTTTCTCCAAAAAATAAATAAATGGAAATAAGGGTAAAATGATTCCCTTCAATGGAAAATTAGGAGAAATGTTTTTTTGAAATCATAAATGTATTTTATTGGGTTTTATTGCAACAGCAGCACTGTTTGACTTTTATTAATTTTTCTGTATTTTATTTGTCTCTTAGAAATAGTTCATAATTTAGGAATTCTTTTTCTAAATTTTTTGATATATAATATGTCTATGTAAAAGTCTTATTGTTTTTCTTTTATTTATTTTGTTCTTGTGTGTGTCACTTAAAAAAAACCGGCCAAAGCCAGCAGAGCCCAGCCCGAGGCCCATCTCTCTCTCCCTCCGCCGCGGCCCACAGCGGTCCAGCCCACGCATGCGCCCGAAACCCATCCCCACCGGGCACCCGCACCTCCCCCTCGTTCCCGCACTCGCTGACAACGGGGCCCGCGTCGTCTTCTTCCTCCGCAAGCCCCGCCCGAGCCAGATCGCACCGGCCGCGCCGCCGAATCCCGTGATCCTCGGGATCCTCCCCGACTCACCCCCTCCTCCAAGAATCGCCCCCCTATATATACTCCCCCCCGACCTGTTCCACTCCTTTCCCTGCACCAAGAACCTCCGCTGCCTCACCGATTCTTCACCGGATCCGAGCGCCACCGTTGCACCATTGTTGCCTTACCTCACCACCCCGACCACCTAGCCGCCACTTGAGATCACCACCGTAACCCCCTCGCTCGTCCGCACCTCCCCGTGCGCTCGCACGAGCCCGAAACCCACCGGAGTGCCGCCACCACCACCTCGAACTCGCCGCCGACCTCTTCCGTCAACCTACGACGCCTCCTCGACCACCGCTGGACTCGCCGTCGAACGCCTCGGCCGCCCGTGCCCTCGCCGGAGCTCTCCGACGACCGGAGCGCCGCCGACGATGACGTCCGAGCCGCATCGCCGGCGACCACCACCGCTGTAAGCTCCGACGACCCTCCCCGCTGTTAGATCTTCATTATAAGGCCTAGATTAGATGCAAACGAATAGGTAGGTTTTATGTATTAGATCGGTTTTTATGCGGTTTTATTTACGGTTTAGATTGGTTCAGATCGAACCGGGCCTCCTCCGGTTTTCTGCTTTAGCCGCATAGTCACGGTTTCGTTAAGTTACGACCGAGCGTTGTTTAGTTCAGAGCGCCGACTGCTTAGGCCCAATTGCAGCCCGACGCGTAGCTCCTGCCCGTTTGTTTTTTTTTCAGTTTATTTTCGTTTCTGTTTTAGAAACAGAAATAGTTTCAATTATAGATTGCTTATAACTTTTATGTTTTATATCCAAATTGAGTGTTTTTTTGTGTTGTGTCAGAAATTTGTTTAAGTTTCTGTTTTTGTACTTAGGTTTCAAATTTGAGTAGTTTAAACTTGAGTTTGATGAAATTTGTTCAAATCACTAATTTGGTCGTATCTTGAGTTTTATAAAATACTTTTGATTGATTCTTTTTGCTACGGTTTTGTTATTGTTTTGTCTATCCAGAGTCATATAGTGATTTATTTTTAGTTTATTTCAAATTAAGTTTTTAGCAAAACAGTACTGTTTTAGTTATAGTTTTGTTTTAGTCTTTTCTATATTGTTTTTATTAGTTTTAAATTATTTCGTTCTGTCACTCTTGAAGAATTTAGTTTTGTTTCTGTTAGTCAAGAAAAGAAAATTTTGTTTTTATTTTAAAATTTTATTTTACTTAGTTTTGTATGAAAACCTGTTTAGGTCATAGTTAGTGTTTCATAAAAGCTTTTTATTTGTTTCTTTTTGCTATTAAAATTTTATGAAAAATACTTTCTGTTAAAATTAGTTGTTTTATATTATCTTTTCTGTTTATTTATCATGTTAGTATTTTCTTTGTTGTTAAATTTTACTTAGGACAAAGCTATTTTGGGTTATGTCTTAGAATTTTCTTTAGTAGTTTTCTTGTGTAGTTTTCATTGGTTTTTTTCATTTTGTGTTCTTTCTGATATGCATTTTATTTGTTGATTTGTTTGTGAGTGTTAGAAATTGCTTGCTAGTATGTTTGCTTATGTGAATACTATGTTTTACTATATAGATTTTCAACGGAGAGTTGCGTATAGTGCTATCAAGTTTTGCGAGAGCGATATTATCTTCATCAAGTAATACCAGGCAAGTTCACTTTGACCATGTTTTTCATACCTATGGTTTATTGCATTTAATGTCATCTTTGCAACAATCCCTCCAGTAGGGATGTTGACTTCTTGTAGTTGAGTAGTATGCATGAGGTAGGAACCCATCACCCTGTTACCAAGCCTGGGACATTATTTATTTTAATGCTACGCTATAGTAGACAGGGTTTGGTATGAGTGCACGAGAGTGGTGTGAAGAAGGAGGACTCTACGTCAATGACGACAACTCCATGATGGCATATGCGAGGACTGCATCTTCAAGGCCTCAAGACTTCAAGACTCGAGACAAGAATTCAATACACACTACTGGGTGAAGGACGGTTGACAGGCACCCTGGAGAAACCTGTGGATGGCCGGGATGCATCGAGAAGCGCCATGACATCTTGCGGAAAGCTTCACCCAGACTCAAAGAGACGAAAGAATACTTCATGCCCGGAAGCTTACCTGTGCAACCACAAGTCACTATGGGCTCTGGCTTGGTTGACCTTAGTTGTGACTCTGGCTGGGACGGTGCTAGCAGATGTAGAACGACGGTAGGATTGGATGAGCACCGGATAGTGGTCAGGGGAACTCTTTGGAAGACCATGTTTCGGTCGTCTTGTTCTCAAACACCCTGAAGTGCGAGAACGTAAAAAGAGGGATCGAATCTTGCGGGTAAAGTGTACAAACCTCTGCAGAGGGTTAAAACCTAATCGATTAGCCGTGTCCCCGGTTACGGACAATTTGAGCCTCTGGACTTGGATCTCTCTCGGAACTCTCAACACCGGATTGATAACATAATTGTGGGCAAGTTATGATGATTTTGGGCTATGAGACATCGGTTGGCGGGACCATGTCATGATAGAAAACTCCATAGTACAGACTTCTGATGTTCCTTTGTTATAGGAAAATAAAACCAGCTTTTACGCAAACAAAACTCAGATACAGAGCCACAGAGCCATATTGCATATAGTATAGTTTATCATCTGTTTTTATTACAGTGATCTTGCCGGTACATTCAATGTATTGACCTACACGGCTGCAACGTATCATGTTGCAGGATTATTTCTACGACGAGTAAGTTTCATTGATTGGGTTACGGTCTACACTCAACCTGTCGATGGCGTTGATGGGACTCCACACCCGATTGTTTGTTTCCGCTGAGACTTATGAGGTATATATCAGTTTTACGTTATTTATACATGTGATTGCACTTTGATATATACATTGATGTACTGTGTGTGCCAGCATACTGATCCAGGGATGGCACAGATACACAGGGACTTGACCGTGTGAGGTCGGGTCGCTACAGTAGCTGCCCCCGCCTTCCGTTCGGGCCCCCCGCCACAACTGGCGTCAAGGGTCAACAAGGGGCTGGACTGGGGGCTAGTTAATGACATGCCGACATTGCAAAGTCGCATCCGGGATCTCCTCAAGAGAGATGTCAGTCTTGTCAAGGTAATGCAAGTTATGCTAGTTCGTCGGGTCCTGCCATGCCAACGTCCATCTCTCCGTATGTGGGAGTTCAACCCGGAAGGACCGCGAACTATTCAGCAAGTCTTCGGTGTGACGGTCGAAGAGATGTATGGATTGTTCTTCGGATCACGAATAAAGTGTCCGGACACCACCGAGGATGCGGGTCTCAACTGCAACCGTCCAGATACCCACATAAGTAATTCTGCGACCGAACATGCTGTATTTTCAAACGAGGGAAGAAACCTTCGCGAGGGGGCCCTGACCCGGAGGGCATTCTTACCGCACAGTGCCCGCAAGGGGGTCAGCCCCCCACCGAGCTGTAAGTGAACAAGAGTACTTTTGGTAAATATATCCTGCTTTATCTCCGAGGACAATAACTGAGACGTATGTCTTGCAGTCCGGATCGTAGCCCTTCTCGACAGAGTTCGTCTTCGGGGGATCTTCTTCCGGAGATAATGGAGAGCGAAATGCCTCCCCCTGTCTCCCCGCCTCATGGGGCGGGCGACCCTGAGGTGTCATGGAGGATTTCTCCTGATCCACCAAGGCCAGAAGGTAACCTGTGACGCCCCCAATTTGACCGTACACTAATCATGCACGCAAATGTGTACGATCAAGATCAGGGACTCACGGGAAGATATCACAACACAACTCTAAAACATAAATAAGTCATACAAGCATCATAATACAAGCCAGGGGCCTCGAGGGCTCGAATACAAGTGCTCGATCATAGACGAGTCAGCGGAAGCAACAATATCTGAGTACAGACATAAGTTAAACAAGTTAGCCTTAAGAAGGCTAGCACAAAAGTAGCAACGATCAAAAAGGCAAGGCCTCCTGCCTGGGACCTCCTAACTACTCCTCGAAGCCGAACTCCATGTAGAATCATCCTCGGGATCTCTAGCTCCTGGAACTCCAGCATCTGGTTGCGACAATCAGGTATAGAAAGGGGAAAAGAGGGAGAAAAGCAACCGTGAGTACTCATCCAAAGTACTCGCAAGCAAGGAGCTACACTACATATGCATGTGTATATGTGTAAAGGGGCCATATCAGTGGACTGAACTGCAGAATGCCAGAATAAGAGGGGGATAGCTAATCCTGTCGAAGACTACGCTTCTGGCCAACTCCATCTTGTAGCAAGTAGAAGAGAGTAGATTGAAGTCCTCCAAGTAGCATCGCATAGCATAATCCTACCCGGCGATCCCCTCCTCGTCGCCCTGTTAGAGAGCAATCACCAGGTTGTATCTGGCACTTGGAAGGGTGTGTTTTATTGAGTATCCGGTTCTAGTTGTCATAAGGTCAAGGTACAACTCCGGGTCGTCCTTTTACCGAGGGACACGGCTATTCGAATAGATAAACTTCCCTGCAGGGGTGCACCACATAACCCAACACGCTCGATCTCATTTGGCCGGACACACTTTTCTGGGTCATGCCCGGCCTCGTAAGCTCAACGCGTCGCAGCCCCACCTAGGCACAACAGAGAGGTCAGCACGCCGGTCTAACCCTATGCGCGCAGGGGTCTGGACCCATCGCCCTATGCACACCTTCACGTTGCATATGCGGCCGGAAGCAGACCTAGCCTAGTGGAGTTCCAGTCCAATCCGGCGCGCGCCACTCAGTCGCTGACGTCACGAAGGCTTCGGCTGATACCACGACTCCGGGATACCCATAACTACTCCCGCGTAGATGGTTAGTGCGTATAGACCAAATGGCCAGACTCAGATCAAATACCAAGAACTCGTTAAGCGTGTTATGTCGAAGTAACCGCGGACGCCGTCCAGGGCCAGGCCCACCTCTCACCTAGGCGGTCTCAACCTGCCCTGTCGCTCCGCCACAAAGATCCACTTGCGGGTACTCCTACGAGCCGACCCGACTTTAGTCATCACATGTGTCATGTATATAGTATATAAGTATATACCCGTGACCACCGCCCAGGTGATCACGACCCGATAGTATAGCACAGCAGACGGACAAGAATGTAGGGCCATTGATGAAAAACTAGCATCCTATACTAAGCATGTAGGATTGCAGGTAAAGGTAACAACAGTAGTAGCAAGGATAGGCTATGCATCAGGATAGGATATCGGAAAGCAGTAACATGCTACACTACTCTAATGCAAGCAGTATAGAGAAGAATAGGCGATATCTGGTGATCAAGGGGGGGGGGCTTGCCTGGTTGCTCTGGCAAGTAGGAGGGGTCGTCAACTCCATAGTCGAACTGGGCAGCAGCAGTGTCGGTCTCGGAGTCTACCGGAGAGAAGAGGGGGAAGAAACAGTAAATACAATGCAAACATAAGCATGACGATGCGTGACATGACAATGAGCAGTGCGAGGTGTGTCCTAACGCGACAGTAGGTGGTACCGGCGAAGGGGGGAAACATCCGGGAAAGTATTCCCGCTGTTTCGCGTTTCGGACGGACGGACCGGAGGGGTAAAGTTGCGAGTTCGATAGGTTAGGGAGGTGTGGTGGACGAACGGACTACGTATTCGGATTCGTCTCGTCGTTCTGAGCAACTTTCATGTTGAAAATATTTTAATCCGAGTTACGGATTAAAAGATATGATTTTCTAAAGATTTTATTAATTTCTGGAATTTAATTAATTATTTAACTTAATTCGAAAATGGATTTATGACATCAGCATGATGTCAGGCTGACGTCAGCAGTCAACAGGGGTTGACTGGGTCAAACTGTCGCGTGGGTCCAGTGGGACCCACGTGTCATACTCTGTTAGGTTAATTAGGGTTTAATTAAACTAATTCTGTTTAATTAAACTAACAGGTTAATTAGATTAATTCATTAGGATTAATTAACTTTAATTAATTAATTAATATTAACATGATTAAATAAGTTAATTAATTAATTAATTAATTATTTTTATTATTTATTTTTATTTATATATTTATTAATATTAATTAATTAATTTATTATTTTTATTATTATTATATTTTATTTTTATTTATTTATTTTTTTAAATCATTTTTTTCTTTTTCGTTCTGTGTGTGGGCCCCGGCTGTCATTGGGCCAAGGGGCCTTAGCGGGCGCGGGCGGCGGGCACTGCCCAAGCGGGCGCGGGCGGGCGCCCGACCGATGGCCTCGCCCGTGGACAACGGGGAGGAGGCACGGGAGCCGTGGCCCGGGCACGACCACCGGCCACCGCTGGGGCTCCGGCGCGGTGGAGGGAGCCGCAGGAGCAGGGCCGCGGCCAAGTGCAGAGGAGGGGGGCGCTTGCGGGGGGAGCAGGGGGGGAACGGAGGCGAGGGCGCCGTCGACGGGGCGAGCGGCGAGCGGTGGTGCTCGCGCGGGGACAGAGGGGAGAGGGAACCGGCGCGGAAGTGAGGCACGGTGCGGGACGAGGCCACGGTGAGCGCGGACCGCCGTGAGCGCGGCCGGGGCGCGTCTTGAGGCCGGACGGGGCAGGTGCGGGCGGAGGCGTCGAGGGCGCGGACGCGTGAGCAGTGAGCAGCGCCGGGTGGTGAGGCCACGGCCTGAGCGGGACGGCGCGAGCGCGGGCCGGATCCGGTGACGGGGAAAAGGGGAGAAAAGGGGGGGTGCTCAGGAGGGGAGCGTAGGGCACTGGGCAGCGGGCTCGGGGAAGCTTGGGGTGGCCGGCGATGGAGAGGCGAGGAGGCGACGGCGACAGGGACGAGGAAGTCTGGCGACGTCGGCCTCAGGCCGCCGCGGTTGTCGGGGGCGAGGCGAGGCTCAGTGGAGCTCCGGGCGGCGAGGGACGGCGTCGGGCCATCGGGGGCGACGCGGCAGGCGCGGCGAGGGGCGCCGCTGAGGGAGAGGGGAAGGGAGCGCGAGGATGAGGGCGGGGGCCGGCGAGGTCCAGGCGGCGGCGCGGGCGGGGACGGGCGCCGGCGTCGGGGTTCGGCCCGATCCAGTTCTGGATCGGGGGGGGGATGGGGAGCGAGAGGGGGAGTGGGTGGAGGTGTCGGTGAGTGGGGGGGTGGATAATGTGTCGGTGGGGGTGGGTGGCCGGCCGGTTGGGCCTGGGGTCGGCCCAGTTGGGCCAGGGCCCAGTGGGGGAGGGGGGTTCCTCCTTTCTTCTTTTTTTTGTTTGTTTTCTCTGTTGCATTTTCTTTTCTTTTTAGTAGTTTTCTATTTTGTTTTCTATTTATCTTAGTTTTATAAATTAGGAAAATAGTTTCTAAATTAGTGTTATGGTTTAACCCACTGCCACAAAAAGTTTCACTCCTAACTAAAATAGTTTGATATTTTATAAATGGTAAAAGGCATTTAATTAATTGTTTTGCCACTGTTTTATTTATGTTAGGACATTCAAACATTTTTAAGGATGTTGGTTTCTCCACCATTATTATCTAGGTATTATTTGTCACACCTGGAATATTTTAGTTTTGACTTTTCAAACTTTAATTGTTTGACTTGTTTTTGAATTTTGAATTTTGAATCGGTTTTGAACTAACGCGAGATTAGCAACAGTAATCGACGTGACGTGGCATCATTAGCAGAGGTTACTGTAGCTTGATTATCCGGGCGTCACAATTCTCCTCCACTACAAGAAATCTCGTCCCGAGATTTAGGAGCGGGAGTAAGGGGGAAGGGATTTGATTACGAAATTCTAACGAATTTTTCTCGGTCTCAGTTGCTCTTATCGAAGAGGTCGATCCATAGCGTTGATGTCTTCATTCCTATGCATCAATGCATCACAATGAAGTTGTCGTCCTTCTTTCAGGATCTTCTCCGTACTTATGAAAGGGTAAGAGGGGAAAAACTCTATAAGGACGGATTCTAACAAAATTGGGCATCGAAAGGTTAACTCAGGGGAAGAAGCATAAGTACCTCTTGAATTGAAACTTAAGAAGATATCGAGAGCAAAGTAAGGAGGTACCATGAGAAGTTTCAAACGGGCAGGCAATCGTTCGTTGCCTAAAACGAAGTGTGGAAGGGGTTCAGAGCAACGAGAATAAGTATTGCGTTTGATACCCGAATAGATCACTTGGCAGGTGGCCCGTGAGTTACATAAGAAGTCAAGCGCGAGGAATAACTTTGGAAACCGGGGGTGTACAGGAGAGTCAGGTTTCGATCCTGTGGAACTGTGGGTTATGGGCCCACCATGTGGGTTAAAGTAGGAAGGGTGGTGAAGTCTTGCACGTTCATGTAAGCAAGGCATGTCAGAGCATAACCTGTCAGTTGTGTCTGCAACAATGTCGGTACCAAGGGCGACGGACAAAGAGAACCATTTTCCTGCTCGTTGAACGAGGCGGACCAATAGGCAAAGTTCTCGTCCATCGGTGGTTACCGGAATGTCATTAACACTAGTAACAGGGTCTTACTGACAGAGTTGTGCACCGAGGTGCTTATAAAAGCAGTGACTTATTACTGCTTAGATCATATAAACCTCAAGAAGGTTAAACAAAACAATGGAAAGGAAAATGTGATTATCAGATTAAACAGAACAATGGAAAGGAAAATGTGTTTAAACACATTTTTCAAGGGTATATCCTTCCCAAGGACAAGCAGAGCATGATATCCATGACAGGATAGAAAGTAGAAAACCATTAAGGTAAGGGGAAGGGATTTCATGATATTACACATACAATGGTGTTTGAATAATTGAGCAAGAAACATTTAGCATTGGGCTTCACATGTTCTTGTTGAAAAGCGGGGTATCATAGTCATGCTTCAAGGTAGCAATGATATGGTGTTTCAATCAAGGGCAGGACTTTGGATATGCAAATGATTCATCAGGAGCAACTTATAAAATAGGTCTTACAATTTCCTCCAGGAAGAATGGTTATCCTTGCAAAAGAACAAATGCTGGATAGCAAGGAACTCAAGGTATAACACAAAACATGAACAAGTTTGTGTTGAATGGAAGGCAATAAAGTGGTCGATGATAACACGAATCATCGAGGGCAAGGATGGTATTTCTCATCATGATTTCAATTGAAATCCTAGGAGAGCTCAGAATGCTGATGATGATCACGACACATTTGTCGAGAGATTTCATGAAGGTGTAATCGATCGGCGATGACATCAAGTCAAAGGAATGATGAAGCAAAAGGTTATTGGAGCCACGGGTACATCACAAACTCGAAATCAAGCTTGCTGTTCAAGGTGAAATGATATGACAAGGAAAATCGACATAAGCTTAGCTCATCGTCGAAAGTGGTGCTTCGAGAATAAGGACAAGGTAGCACAGTTAAAAGCATCACGACAATGGTATAGCCATACAGGCTAGGAATGGCGTGATCGGGTACAAACTCGTACTTAAAGAAGATTATCAAGAGTTGTTGAACCGTAGTGCAGACTCGGTTCACTATTTGGTGTTCTCAGTTGACAACCACTCAGAACCCAAGAAAATAGGAATCGGAACAGTTGATGAAGAACACATAAGAAGTTATGCAGTTCCATGATATTCTCGAGATACCATAGTGTAATACTCGACGGTAGAGCAGAGTAGAGGGTGGACACGTGAAATGATCTGTAGAAGACAAGTACTTCATCTAGTCTGAGAAATGGAATTCAAGGGGGAACAATCATGGTCAGAACAACGGTTGCAAAGGACCAAACATAGATACCGTATGAACTTATAATAAGGGGATTATTATATCACAAGAAGCTTCCATGATAAGATCCACATTAGGTCCATGGGCATGAACACAAAGTTCAAGGTCGACTCCCACTTCTGCAATGATAACCTTTCATTCACTGCTCTATTAAAAATAATTTGAGTGCGAAGACCTACCTGGTGAATTACCAGAGGAGTATGAACCTTGGAAAACTTTCGGGTTCACACAGAATAAGGAAGGCATAGGTTCAACCCATCAGGGCATCTTAGGAACATATACCACAAACTTCGGAGTAAATATTACAAGCTCGAAAGAAGAGCATTGTTCAAAAGCAGATGATACAATTTACCAAAGGCATTATATATCCATGGAAAGGCTCACAAGGTTATTCAATAGGAAGGACACTGTCGGATAAAATCCAACAAAGGAACCGATGGTCCACAAGGGATCTGATGTGAGCATCGGTACTCAACCAGAGGAAGAAGAATGCCAGGAGATCTGATTATAGAAACAACTGACTAACTCAAAGTTCAAGTGCAAAAGAATTATGATTTCCAACTCAGGGGGTCAGAAGCAATGCTCTGATCAAGGATGGATAAGTTGAGTAGGCTTAGGGGTACAATCGATGGCAATTTGATAGGTCGAGATCCAACTCACGTTTAAAATGACGTCTGAGCCGGAAGAATGAATTCTAGGATATGATTGAGGATTGCAAGCATTCGCAACAAATTGAATCAACGGAATCAAAATGATAATGACAAGAGATGCCAATAAGATTACGAGACTTATGGGATTAACCATAATGCAAGCAAACAAGAATTTCGAGAGCAATAGGCTCCTGAGGATTTTCGGAAGATCGAATGATATTTTGAACACTTTTGTGAAATACTTGAATCAACTGGGAATGAGCGGATACTCGGTAAGTGCGAGGATTATCCGTAGGGGTATTCAGGTGACAATGAACAACAAGGTAGTAAGCTCAAAGGATTCTCGGAACAACAGAGAGAATTTCGGGGTATCTTGTAATAACAAGATCATCTGGGAAACATTGTATGAATGGCGAGTATACGTGGTTATCCATAGGAGTTTATCGATGAAAGTGAATTGCGAAAGCGATGAACACAAGTTCTCGGGTTATCAGTGGAGAGTATCTTCAGGGTCTTCACGTGCAGCAGACGATCATCAGTAATAAGGGGCTCTCCGGGTGAAAGTGATAACGAGATCCTAATGTTAGATTTAGTAAAATTCACTTAACCCAAATAGAAGAGAGATCAGAGTCCCAGAGTATAGACAAGGAGTAAAAGATCCTAATGTTGGGAATCGTAGCATAATTTTAAAATTTTCCTACGCTCACTAAGATGCATCTATGGAGTATACTAGCAACGAGGGGAAAGGAGTGCATCTACATACCCTTGTAGATCGTGAGCGGAAGCGTTCCAATGAACGTGGATGACGGAGTCGTACTCGCCGTGATCCAAATCACCGATGACCGAGTGCCGAACATACGGCACCTCCGCGTTCAACACACGTACGGTGCAGCGACGTCTCCTCCTTCTTGATCCAGCAAGGGGGAAGGAGAGGTTGATGGAGATCCAGCAGCACGACGGCGTGGTGGTGGATGTAGCGGGATGCCGGCAGGGCTTCGCCGAGCATATACGAGAGAGAGAGGTGTTGCAGGGGGAGAGGGAGGCGCCCAAGGCTGTGTTCTTACTGCCCTCCCTCCCCCTTTATATAGGCCCCCTTGGGAGGGGGGGGGGCGCCGGCCAAACCCATCCGGGATCTCATCCGGGACTCCGAACAACTTTCGGGTTTCCGCATACACATATCTCTACAACCCTAGCGTCACCGAACCTTAAGTGTGTAGACCCTACGGGTTCGGGAGACATGCAGACATGACCGAGACGCCTCTCCGGTCAATAACCAACAGCGGTATCTGGATACCCATGTTGGCTCCCACATGTTCCACGATGATCTCATCGGATGAACCACGATGTCGAGGATTCAATCAATCCCGTATACAATTCCCTTTGTCAATCGGTATGTTATTTGCTCGAGATTCGATCGTGGGTATCCCAATACCTTGTTCAATCTCGTTACTGGCAAGTCTCTTTACTCGTACCGCAATGCATGATCCCGTGACTAACGCCTTAGTCACATTGAGCTCATTATGATGATGCATTACCGAGTGGGCCCAGAGATACCTCTCCGTCACACGGAGTGACAAATCCCAGTGTCGATCCGTGCCAACCCAACAGACACTTTCGGAGATACCCGTAGTGCACCTTTATAGTCACCCAGTTACGTTGTGACGTTTGGCACACCCAAAGCACTCCAACGGTATCCGGGAGTTCCACGATCTCATGGTCTAAGGAAAAGATACTTGACATTGGAAAAGCTCTAGCAAACGAAACTACACGATCTTTTATGCTATGCTTAGGATTGGGTCTTGTCCATCACATCATTCTCCTAATGATGTGATCCCGTTATCAATGACATCCAATGTCCATAGTAAGGAAACCATGACTATCTGTTGATCAACCAGCTAGTCAACTAGAGGCTTACTAGGGACACGTTGTGGTCTATGTATTCACACATGTATTACGATTTCCGGACAATACAATTATAGCATGAACAATAGACAATTACCATGAACAAAGAAATATAATAATAACCATTTATTATTGCCTCTAGGGCATATTTCCAACACCTAATACCACCCAATGGCGACGTGGGCCCGTAAGCCACACAACCATGTTAGTAAAACTTTTTGTAATGTCTAGACTCGACTTCGGCCAAGGAGTGTGGAAAGGGGGATTCCTACAGGCAGTCGGCTCTGATACCAACTTGTGACGCCCCCAATTTGACCGTACACTAATCATGCACGCAAATGTGTACGATCAAGATCAGGGACTCACGGGAAGATATCACAACACAACTCTAAAACATAAATAAGTCATACAAGCATCATAATACAAGCCAGGGGCCTCGAAGGCTCGAATACAAGTGCTCGATCATAGACGAGTCAGCGGAAGTAACAATATCTGAGTACAGACATAAGTTAAACAAGTTAGCCTTAAGAAGGCTAGCACAAAAGTAGCAACGATCGAAAAGGCAAGGCCTCCTGCCTGGGACCTCCTAACTACTCCTCGAAGCCGAACTCCATGTAGAATCATCCTCGGGATCTCTATCTCCTGGAACTCCAGCATCTGGTTGCGACAATCAGGTATAGAAAGGGGAAAAGAGGGAGAAAAGCAACCGTGAGTACTCATCCAAAGTACTCGCAAGCAAGGAGCTACACTACATATGCATGTGTATATGTGTAAAGGGGCCATATCAGTGGACTGAACTGCAGAATGCCAGAATAAGAGGGGGATAGCTAATCCTGTCGAAGACTACGCTTCTGGCCAACTCCATCTTGCAGCAAGTAGAAGAGAGTAGATTGAAGTCCTCCAAGTAGCATCGCATAGCATAATCCTACCCGGCGATCCCCTCCTCGTCGCCCTGTTAGAGAGCAATCACCGGGTTGTATCTGGCACTTGGAAGGGTGTGTTTTATTCAGTATCCGGTTCTAGTTGTCATAAGGTCAAGGTACAACTCCGGGTCGTCCTTTTACCGAGGGACACGGCTATTCGAATAGATAAACTTCCCTGCAGGGGTGCACCACATAACCCAACACGCTCGATCCCATTTGGCCGGACACACTTTTCTGGGTCATGCCCGGCCTCGTAAGATCAACGCGTCGCAGCCCCACCTAGGCACAACAGAGAGGTCAGCACGCCGGTCTAACCCTATGCGCGCAGGCGTCTGGGCCCATCGCCCTATGCACACCTGCACGTTGCGTACGCGGCCGGAAGCAGACCTAGCCTAGTGGCGTTCTAGTCCAATCCGGCGCGCGCCACTCAGTCGCTGATGTCACGAAGGCTTCGGCTGATACCACGACGCCGGGATACCCATAACTACTCCCGCGTAGATGGTTAGGTCGTATAGACCAAATGGCCAGACTCAGATCAAATACCAAGAACTCGTTAAGCGTGTTATGTCGAAGTAACCGCGGACGCCGTCCAGGGCCAGGCCCACCTCTCACCTAGGCGGTCTCAACCTGCCCTGTCGCTCCGCCACAAAGATCCACTTGCGGGTACTCCTACGAGCCGACCCGACTTTAGTCATCACATGTGTCATGTATATAGTATATAAGTATATACCCGTGACCACCGCCCAGGTGATCACGGCCCGATAGTATAGCACAGCAGACGGACAAGAATGTAGGGCCACTGATGAAAAACTAGCATCCTATACTAAGCATGTAGGCAGGTAAAGGTAACAACAGTAGTAGCAAGGATAGGCTATGCATCAGGATAGGATATCGGAAAGCAGTAACATGCTACACTACTCTAATGCAAGCAGTATAGAGAAGAATAGGCGATATCTGGTGATCAAGGGGGGGGGGGCTTGCCTGGTTGCTCTGGCAAGTAGGAGGGGTCGTCAACTCCGTAGTCGAACTGGGCAGCAGTAGTGTCGGTCTCGTAGTCTACCGGAGAGAAGAGGGGGAAGAAACAGTAAATACAATGCAAACATAAGCATGACGATGCGTGACATGACAATGAGCAGTGCGAGGTGTGTCCTAACGCGACAGTAGGTGGTACCGGCGAAGGGGAGAAACATCCGGGAAAGTATTCCCGCTGTTTCGCGGACGGACGGACCGGAGGGGGAAAGTTGCGAGTTCGATAGGTTAGGGAGGTGTGCTGGACGAACGGACTGCGAATTCGGATTCGTCTCGTCGTTCTGAGCAACTTTCATGTTGAAAATATTTTAATCCGAGTTACGGATTAAAAGATATGATTTTCTAAAGATTTTATTAATTTCTGGAATTTAATTAATTATTTAACTTAATTCGAAAATGGATTTATGACATCAGCATGATGTCATGCTGACGTCAGCAGTCAACAGGGGTTGACTGGGTCAAACTGTCGCGTGGGTCCAGTGGGACCCACGTGTCATACTCTGTTAGGTTAATTAGGGTTTAATTAAACTAACAGGTTAATTAGATTAATTCATTAGGATTAATTAACTTTAATTAATTAATATTAACATGATTAAATAAGTTAATTAATTATCTTAATTAATTAATTAATTAATTTTATTATTTATTTTTATTTATATATTTATTAATTTATTTACTATTTTATTATATTTTATTATTATTTATTTTTAAATCATTTCTTTTCTTTTTCGTTCTGTGTGTGGGCCCCGGCTGTCATTGGGCCAGGGGCCTTAGCGGGCGCGGGCGGCGGGCACTGCCCAAGCGGGCGCGGGCGGGCGCCCGACCGATGGCCTCGCCCGTGGACAACGGGGAGGAGGCACGGGAGCCGTGGCCCGGGCACGACCACCGGCCACCGCTGGGGCTCCGGCGCGGTGGAGGGAGCCGCAGGAGCAGGGCCGCGGCCAAGTGCAGAGGAGGGGGGGCGCTTGCGGGGGGAGCAGGGGGGAACGGAGGCGAGGGCGCTGTCGACGGGGGAGCCGCGAGCGGTGGTGCTCACGCGGGGACAGAGGGGAGAGGGAACCGGCGCGGAAGTGAGGCACGGTGCGGGGCGAGGCCACGGTGAGCACGGGCCGCCATGAGCGCGGCCGAGGCGCGTCTTGAGGCCGGACGGGGCAGGTGTGGGCGGAGGCGTCGAGGGCGCGGACGCGTGAGCAGTGAGCAGCGCCGGGCGGTGAGGCCACGGCCTGAGCGGGACGGCGCGAGCGCGGGCCGGATCTGGTGACGGGGAAAAGGGGAGAAAAGGGGGGCGCTCACGAGGGGAGCGTAGGGCACAGGTTAGCGGGCTCGGGGAAGCGTGGGGTGGCCGGCGATGGAGAGGCGAGGAGGCGACGGCGACGGGGACGAGGAAGTCCGGCGACGGGAGGGGCTCCACGCGGCGACGTCGGCCTCAGGCCGCCGCGGGTGTCGGGGGCGAGGCGAGGCTCAGTGGAGCTCCGGGCGGCGAGGGACGGCGTCGGGCCGTCGGGGGCGACGCGGCAGGCGCGGCGAGGGGCGCCGCTGAGGGAGAGGGGAAGGGAGCGCGAGGATGAGGGCGGGGGCCGACGAGGTCCAGGCGGCGGCGCGGGCGGGGACGGGCGCCGGCGTCGGCGCACGGCGTCGGGGTTCGGCCCGATCCAGTTCTGGATCGGGGGGATGGGGAGCGAGAGGGGGAGTGGGTGGAGGTGTCGGTGAGTGGGGGGGTGGATAAGGTGTCGGTGGGGGGGTGGGTGGCCGGCCGGCTGGGCCTGGGGTCGGCCCAGTTGGGCCAGGTCCCAGTGGGGGGAGGGGGGGTTCCTCCTTTCTTCTTCTTTTTGTTTGTTTTCTCTGTTGCATTTTCTTTTCTTTTTAGTAGTTTTCTATTTTGTTTTCTATTTATCTTAGTTTTATAAATTAGGAAAATAGTTTCTAAATTAGTGTTATGGTTTAACCCACTGCCACAAAAAGTTTCACTCCTAACTAAAATAGTTTGATATTTTATAAATGGTAAAAGGCATTTAATTAATTGTTTTGCCACTGTTTTATTTATGTTAGGACATTCAAACATTTTTAAGGATGTTGGTTTCTCCACCATTATTATCTAGGTATTATTTGTCACACCTTGAATATTTTAGTTTTGACTTTTCAAACTTTAATTGTTTGACTTGTTTTTGAATTTCGAATCGGTTATGAACTAACGCGAGATTAGCAACAGTAATCGACGTGATGTGGCATGTTTAGCAGAGGTTACTGTAGCTTGATTATCCGGGCGTCACATAACCCTTCGGCCACCCGAAGTCCGGAGTATTCAGCTACTAAGGAGAGCAACAGAAAGAGTCCGGGACTGTACGGTGCATAACCGGATGCACTGATGGGTCTTCTGGAGCAAGCGGCTATCTCAGAGGCGCATCGTACTTTAATGGGTACGGTGGTTGAGGGGATTTCATCAGCCAAAAGTGGGTTGCATGAAGCTTTTACGAGCCTGCTAAGAGGCTTCAAGGTACGCGAAGTAATATATATATTTTTTGATGGTACCGCACACGCTATGTGTGCTCTATACAGATAGTAGCCCCTGAGACTCTGGTTGCTGTCCAAAGGCGGCAAACAGAGGATCATAGTCCCAGGTAATGATCACGCTGCTTTCATCTGCAGGCGGCTCAGGGTCTGGTGGCTGGCCGGACTGCTGAGTTTGCCGAACTGAGGCAGCAGCTTGACGCGAAAGATGCCGACATCGCGCTTGTGAACCAGTGGCTTGACGAGGCACAGGGTATGTATTTTTGGGTGGTCAGCAAATATTAAGAGGAGCATGATGCTAGTATCTATAATATGTTGTGACTGCAGATGGAGCTGCCGCCGTGGAGACCCTGCGGGCGGAACTTGCCCGAGCCAAGGAACAAGCCAGGAGAGTGATGCGGCCGCCCTAAAGGCGGCCGAAGAGTTAAGAGCCGAACAGGCTGCTCATCGCCAGAGCGAAGATAAAATAGCCAAGATGGCTATTGAGCTGAAAGATGTCGCCGGCCGGTATGAGCTTCTTGAAAAGGAAAGCCAAGCGAAAGCGGCGGACCTGAAGAAAGCCATGGAAGCAGCCAAGGAAACCCGCTCTAAAATCAGAGCGGCGAAGGAGGAGCTCCGTCAAGCCGGAGATATCACGGCTGGGAAGCCCTTTTTGGTGCGGACGAAGTTCGGAGATCCAAAGTATGCCCCTCTGGATCAATTATGGAGTGCTGCAGACGCGTACTTGGACTTGGCAATGAGTGCTGCTAATGCGACTGACTTTTTCAAAGATCGGAAAGATCATGAAGTTGAAAGGTTGTTCTGGTCGCAGTTCAGTGCTCCCACGCGTCCGCTGCTGTTAAATGAACAAATGGCCGAGTGGGCCGAGCTCCATAGGTTGTCCGGGCTTGCCATGAGTTCTGTCGTGGATTATCTTTGGCCGAAGGGACCAAGGCCGAAAAGTTTTTTGGTTTAGTGCAACGATTCCTTGGTGCTGTGCCGCATATCGACGCTGTAAAGAGGTCAGCGTGCATAGAGGGTGCGCGGATGGCTCTTGCCCATGTTAAGACATACTGGGCAGAGATGGAGGCCACCGCTATTGCAACCCGGGATCGGCCGTAGGCCAGGTATCGGCCGAGCACTATTTTGAAGAAGTCCTAGAAGGCGCTCGTTTAATAGAGGCTCAGTGCTCGAAGTGTATCATGTTCGAGTGACATGTATCCCAATTGTAAAAACAATGCTATTTGGATTATAAAGGCTGTGTTTATACTTTTTCCTGAAAGTATTATGATGCCTCCTGTACGACCGTTTATGTATGTATATAACCTGAAAGTTTGCAGTCGTCGGCTTCAGCCCCCACGCATATAATGCGGGGGTGTTCAGAAAAGCGCGTATTGACACTTGATCCAACGTCTTGGTCCATTAAGGAGGTGATAGCGCGGCGAACAAGGCAATTGGACTATATTGCTTTAACACTTTCACTTAGCCATAGGAGTTTGACGGCAGGGCTACTATATAGCCCTTGGTACTTCCGCGCTCATCCGAATACGGTGTGCGTACATACATGACCGGGAAACCGGTCCTTCATTAATGCGGAGGAATTGCGAAGATTCTGCTGAGTCATCGAGTGGTTGACCAGTCTCGCGCTTTATCATGACAGTCAGTTTTCGGCTTTCTCTACTGAGGTGCTCATCCAGATGAACCAGGGCACAATCGCAGCAGTTCTCCCGGTGTCACCTTAGCCGATAGAGCGGAACGTAAGGTAGCAAAACACGGGAGCCGGGCAAACCCAACTATTGACCAAAGACATGATTCGGAGCTGATGCATATAAGGCCAAACTCGCGACGCCGAACACTCCCTAATGTATTCGGACTTTACAACATATACTGGGCTGAGTAACGCCCTTGAGAATGAGCCTTGAATTTCCAGGTACGTGCATTAGTCTGACGTGACGAAATGCCAATAACGCCAGCATCCCTCTCGGTTGTGTTGAGTATCCGGAGGGTGTGAAGCAACAAAAGACAGTAAAAAAGGTTTACACAGGGTCTTAATCTAAAAAGAAACCTTTGAGCGGGGCCCTGCTGCACGTCTGCGCCTGTGTCTCCGTTGTGCCGTATCCTGGAAGGGTGTAGCACGATGATCATCTGTAAAAGAGAAAAACCCAGGTGAATGTCTTCGTGCGAAAAATTGGTTATTCTTAATGAACCATTAAAATGCAAACTAAATAGGGTCAAGCCGAACTGTAGCCCTTTTTACGTGTGGGAAGCCCCTAGCACCACCTATGGGGGTATATCCATCGACCCGATCTCAGGTTTATCTGAGCTTTTACAGCTAGCGGTGCGCCGGACTCATCTAACCGTGTCCGCGGTCTTGACGACGGATCATTTATTCTGGTTGGAGAGGCCGTTCAGTGTTCGGCTGCTAGAGCCGCCACATATTCCTCCGCACGTAAGGAACGCTCTGAGTTTCCGCTAACTATGATGATGCCACGTGGACCGGGCATCTTAAGCTTAAGATAAGCGTAATGCGGAACTGCGTTAAAACGAGCGAAGGCCGTTCTTCCGAGTAGTGCATGATAGCCGCTTCGGAATGGAGCGTTGTCGAAGGTTAATTCTTCGCTTCAGAAGTTGTCGGGAGAACCGAATACAACCTCTAGTACTAGAGAGCCCGTGCAGCGGGCCTCTGGGCCTGGTATTACTCCTTTAAAGGTAGTATTGCTTTGGCTGATTCTTGTCGGGTCTATCCCCATCTTGCGGACGGTGTCCTGATATATCAGATTAAGACTACTGCCGCCGTCCATAAGGACTCGGGTGAGATGGTATCCGTCAATTCTTGGGTCTAGCACCATGGCAGCCGATCCTCCGTGCCGGATACTAGTCGGGTGATCCCTGCGATCAAAAGTGATCGGGCAGGCCGACCAAGGGTTGAACTTGCGGGTGACGGGTTCCACGGCGTGTACGTCTTGGAGTGCGCGTTTGCGCCTCCTCTTCGGTATGTGAGTTGCATAAATCATGTTCACTATTTTGACCTCTGGTGGGAATATTTTTTGTCCCCTAGTGTTTGGCTGGCGAGGCTCATCCTCGTCTTCACTTGGTGTCTCCCTCCCCTTGTGTTCGGCGTTTAGCTTGCCGGCCTGCTTGAAGACCCATCATTCTCTATTGGTGTGATTTGCAGGTTTTTCGGAGGTGCCATGAATCTGGTATAATCTGTCTAGAATCTTGTTTAGGCTGGACGGTCCAGCTCTGCTGCCTTTAAATGGCTTTTTCCGTTGACCGGGTCGAGAGCCCCTGAATCCGGCGTTTACCGCCGTGTTGTCTGGGCTGTCTTCATTGCTTCGACGCTTGCTTTTATTGCGTCATGGTTTCCCATTGCCATCCCTGACTTCGGATGTGCCTGGGTTGCTGGTGCCGCTACAGGCCAGCCAACTGTCTTCGCCCGTGCAAAAGCGGGTCATAAGGCTTGTTAGGGCTGCCATTGTCCTCGGTTTTTCCTGGCCGAGGTGTCTGGCGAGCCATTCATCCCAGAAACTGTGCTTGAAAGCCGCTAAGGCTTCGGCATCCGGACAGTCGATGATTTGATTCTTCTTAGTGAGAAATCTGTTCCAAAGCTTTCGGGCTGACTCCCCGGGCTGTTGAATTATATGACTTAAATCGTCTGCATCCGGAGGTCGGACATAGGTCCCTTGGAAATTAGCCCTAAAAGCGTCCTCAAGCTCTTCCCAACTTCCAATTGAGTTTCGGGGAGGCTTTTCAACCAGTGCCGAGCTGGTCCTTTCAACTTGAGGGGCAAGTATTTGATGGCGTGGAGATCATCTCCGTGAGCCATGTGGATGTGAAGGATAAAGTCCGCAATCCAGACCCCAGGGTCTGTCGTTCCGTCGTATGCCTCTATGTTCACGGGTTTGAATAGCTTTGGGAATTCATGATCCAGCACCTCATCGGTGAAGCATAGTGGGTGTGCAGCACCCCTGTATTTGGATGTGTCATGGCATTCTGACGGTTGTAGTGTTCGGTTTTGATTCCGAGATGTTATTCGGCCAGTATAGTCGTTTGGGCGGCCATGATTCTGTGCCGGAACGCGCTTCCTAGATCCGTAGATGGACCTGGCCATACCGGCTTTTTTGTTCAGGTCTTCACGTAAATCGTGTGCTGACTTCTGTGCGACATCGTTAGCCACCCTGTCGCAGCCACGGGGTGGTCAGTCCGGCTGATCGGCCATTTTATTTTTCGGCTGAATGGGCTCTAAAGCCTCGTCGTCGAATTCAGGCAGCAGCTTGCGCTTTGGATAGCTCTTTGTGTGGCGACTGCCGCCGTACTTTTCTTCAGTGTCAAGCACTTTATTCCATCTGCTGTTGAGCGTATTCTGTGCGGCCTTAAGCCTTTGCTTCTGCTTCTTCAGGCTCCTCGCGGTGGCAATAAGCCTTCTATGGAGGTTCTCTTGTTCCAAGTGCCTTTCCGGGATGATGTGTGCATCGTCGTCCGGACTATTCTCCTCTCCGGAGATAGGTTGATGAGCTTTACCCTCGGTGTCGTCGTGATCGGATAGCGGTTCTGTACTATGTTCGCCGTCCACTGGCTCATCCTGCTCCATCGCTGGGTCCATGTGGTCGTCGTTTCCTTTGGAGTCAACCGGGGTATTATTATTTCTTGCGCTGTTATCGCTGTTTTTGCTGAGGCGGGATTTGGAGTGGCGCCTACGTCGTCGCTTTGGTTGCTTCTCGAGGGGACTATACTTCGCTGCTTCCTCCCGTTCCTCGTCATTGTTTTCTTTGGGTGTATCCACCATGTATATATCATATGATGAAGTGGATGTCCAGCGCCCTGTGGGCGGTGGTTCCTGTTCCTCTCCTGCATCGTCGTCCATACCGTCGATGTCTTCGGAGTCGAAATCAAGCAAGTCGGTTAAATCGTCGACAGTGGCTATTAAGTGGGTGGTGGGTGGGGAACGAATTTCTTCGTCGTCCGCTTCCCACTCGAGCCGGACATAGTTCGGCCAAGGGTCTCCTGACAAGGAGAGAGACCTTAATGAATCTAGCACATCGCCCAAGGGCGAGTGCTGGAAAATATCCGTGGAGGTAAACTCCATGATCGGTGCCCAATCAGATTCGATAGGCACGGACGCAAGCGGTTCAGAGCCCATGGCCGGGGACGAATCCAAGGGTCCGGCAACACAGGTCTCATAGGAGGTGAAGTCAGTATTCGGCTCTATCGCCGCTGAGTGTGCGGCCTCCGTGGCGGGGTCTATCCACCCGTCCTCGGACGGCGCGATCTGCTCCGGATTGAGGGCCGGAGTAGCCGCAGGTGTGATCTCCTGAACACCGTCCGACGGCGGAGCTAAGTCATGCTCGTCGTGACTGTGCGGCGCACCTGACATGGGCTTGAATCCGTCGAAGATCAAGTCTCCGCGGATGTCGGCAGTATAGTTTAAGCTTCCAAACCTGACCTGACGACCAGGGGCGTAGCTCTCGATCTGCTCCAGATGGCCAAGCGAGTTGGCCCGCAGTACGAAGCCGCCGAATACGAAGATCTGTCTGGGGAGAAAAACCTCACCCTGGATCGCATCGTTGCCGATGATCGAAGGAGCCATCAAGCCTTTATCGTGATGGCACAGTGGAACTCTCAATGAAAGCACCAATGTCGGTGTTAAAACCGGCGGATCTCGGGTAGGGAGTCCCGAACTGTGCGTCTAAGGCGGATGGTAACAGGAGGCGGGGGACACAATGTTTACCCAGATTCGGGCCCTCTCGATGGAGGTAATACCCTACTTCCTCCTTGATTGATCTTGATGATATGAGTATTACAAGAGTTGATCTACCACGAGATCGTAGATGCTAAACCCTAGAAGCTAGCCTATGATTATGATTGTTGTTGTCCTACGGACTAAACCCTCCGGTTTATATAGACACCGGAAGGGGCTAGGGTTACACAGTGTCGGTTACAAGGGAGGAGATCTACATATCCGAATTGCCAAGCTTGCCTTCCACGCAAAGGAGAATCCCACCCGGACACGGGACGAAGTCTTCAATCTTGTATCTTCATAGTCCAACAGTCCGGCCAAAGTATATAGTCCGGCTGTCCGAGGACCCCCTAATCCAGGACTCCCTCGGTGATGGAGATATTGGTGAAGATGACTGAGGTGTTGGTGTAGATTGTGGTGATGATGATGGCCCCGGCGGCGTTCCGGCGCCACCGGGAGAGAGGGGGAGAAAGCCCCCCTTCTTCTTCTTCTTCATCCTTGATCTTCTCCCTAGATGGGAGAAGGGTTTCCCCTATGGTCCATGGCTTCCGTGGCATGGGAGGGGCGAGAGCCCCTACGAGATTGGATCTGTCTCTCTGTCTCTCTCTGTTTCTGCGTTCCTAGATTCTGGCCTTTCACCATTTCTTATATTCCCGCAGATCCGTAACTCCGATTGGATTTAAATTTGGACACGATTTTTATCTGGATATTAGCTTTCTTGCGGCGAAAGAAGGGCACCAACCGCCTTACGGGGTGGCCACGAGGGTCAGGGGCGCGCCCCCTGCCACGTGGCCCCCTCGGGCATCGTCTCGCGTTGATTCTTCTTCCCAAAAATCACATATATTCCAAAAAAATCTCCGTCAGTTTTTATCCCGTTTGGACTCCGTTTGATATGGATTTTCTGCGAAACAAAAAACATGCAACAAACAGGAACTGGCAGTGGGCACTGGATCAATATGTTAGTCCCAAAAATAGTATAAAAAGTTGCCAAAAGTATATGGAAGTTGTAGAATATGGGCATGGAACAATAAAAAATTATAGATACGACGGAGACGTATCAGCTTTCCTTCCGCTAATCCGCGTTCCATCATCCCACCGCATCCATGGCATACGCGCGTCGAGCCCGCACCGAGTGCCGGGCCGCCCTCGCTGCCCGCGTCGCTCAGACGACCCCTGTCGGCGGGCCTCCTCGTCGTTCTTCGTCGCCCGCCGCCAACGCCGTCACAGGCCCGGCGGGAAACGAGCAGCAGGCGTCCTCGCTGCACCCCTCCGTGCGGCGGGATGGCCGCACCACCACTCCGTCGCTAACCCCAGCCGGCTCATCGTCTCATGCTCGTCGGGCGCCCACGGGCGGGCAGGCCGCGCTGCTCATGGTACGCGAGCTCCTGCGCTACCGCCCGGTGGACGACCTCTATGAGGACTGGCTGGACCGCATCGCCGAGCTCGTCAGCGCCGCTGGGGGCTCCCCCGCACCGTCGCTCTCGCTGCCCCGCCCCCCGCCAGCTGCGTGTGGCACCCCGGTTCAGAGAAACCGGAACGCCCCATATTCCAGCCTAGAGATCGAGGAGAAGTCTTCTGGAATACGACACTGCTTAGCATAGAACCAATCAGCTCTTTATTACAAGCTATATGGATACAAGGGGATTACATCGGCACGGCGACACTACGCCTGCCACGGTTGCTCCATGCAAGCCGCTGCACAAAACGATGCAGCAGAATAACTCTAGAGCGGAACAACAATGACGGTGATGAACTCCACTGCGGAGGGACTCTGGCTGGAACGCTTATCCTAGTTTGCAAATAAGGGATCCACGGCAAACAAGCAATCAAATCCAGCATGTCCTGCAAACTGGCATGACACGCCAGGTCAGTACATTGAATTTTCTTGCAAGCTCACTGCAACCAAGAGCAATCAAGACAAACAACAGCATGGCAATTATAGGTTAAGAAGGATTAACATGATATTATCAGAACAACATGGCATTAACAACATGATACAACAACATGGTACAACAACATGGCATGAACAACATGATACAGCTAGAACAATATGAGCATGTCATGAACATATAAACATGATGATACTATCATGCAACATGATGACATTATATGCACCACTTACTCTGCTCGGGTTACCTCGTAACCATCACATGCATCACTTACCAACCTCGGACATTACACGATCATCTAAGGATCAAATCAAGCTTGGTATACACAATACCGTAGTAATCATTAAATGACCACAAGGAGCTTGATATTTACCCACGATTCTCGCACAACATCACGAATATCCAACAACTCGGTATCCTCTATACCACGGTGATCATTCACGGATCACAAACGGAACCACTCTTGGGTCAACGGGTTACCTCGTAACCAAACGGTGATCATTCACGGATCACATAACCAACTTATCTCATCATCGAACCGGGGTTGTTATTAAGCACATCATTTTTATTATTACTGTTGACCCATAGTGTGACCAACTACGAGCTGGGCCCTTATCCGCGGGCGTGGCTATCGATAGATTTAATATACACTCTGCAGAGGTAGCACACTTTACCCACACCACAGAACCCATGGCCTCGCACTCCCATTCGGGTGGACCAACGGTGTTCCGACAAAACCGTCCTACTGTCATGACACTCTCCCGGCCACTCCGACCAACACCCCCTCAGGGTTCAGTCCTAGGTGGCCCCGTGCCTACCAAACACACCAACGGCCACCGTCGTGGCAAAAAGAATAAACGGTCCCAAACGGGGACATGTGCACATAACCAAACTTGGGCTCACAAGGCTTATGCCGTCCTACCTGGCCAAGGTAGCGCCCGCGCATAACCTTCCCTCGTTGGAGGCACCGGCGAGAGGCACAACAATAGACCCAGTTAGGACCCTCCCATAAAGGCAAGTGTGATTGCACTGGTCAGCTCGATATGGTGGCACCATGACTCAGCCAACAGTTGTTCAAGTTCAATTTAATCTGGTTAAACTTGAATGCAATATGCTGAGCCATGATAAAATAACATGATGCAATTACAATGCATGAGCATGATATCAACATGAGCATGAGGGTACAACATAACTATCAACCATATCAACAATGAATCATAATCCAACTGAGCATGGCATAATGACAAGCATGAATATCAAAAGTACAACACTACTCATCGTATAACATGACCACTAACATCAACAATAAATACCATGCAATAACACATAAATAATATAATTGAGTAAACACTTAACCAACTAACAGCAAAGGAACAATGCATATCAACGGTACTTGGTAACTGACGTTAGTCATGCACCGAAGAACATGACCAATCCAACATGTACTACTATCAATCATGGCAATATGAAAGTAATACTAGCAAGTAAAACATGATAACAGAGTGCAAGTAAACATAGCATGACTGTAATCACCAATCCATAAGCATAACCGAAATAACGACAGCAGTAGCAAAACAAACATACAGTTATTAAAGATTCAAGTTGGAAAACCAAAGCTACTACATGGATATCATGCAAATGGTGATTGTGGCTTGCTTGGGGATGAAGAAGGCTCCGGGAAGATGTGCGGAAAGATCGCAGAAAGATTTGCCGGAAACACTTCTCTCTCGAAAGGGGCTGGTTAGGGGCAAGGGCAAAATGGTCATTTACACTATGTGAACACAAGATGAAAATGATACCAAAAGATAGATCACGATGATACGAAGAAGTAGGCTTTGGAATCACCTAATTCGGAGTCATGGGCAAAAAGATACGGACGTTTAAAGCTCACAGACCAATCTGTAGCAAAAATATTCACAAACAGGTCCCTGGCCGATTAAATCGAATGTGCCTTTCTCAGGAATACACTTTCCCTTAGGGAAACGTATTCTGGCCCGAAGAACAACCGAAATACGCTTTGGAGAGGGGAAAACGTAGACAAGGCAGCAGAAGAGAAAGAATACGCCTTCAAGTGGGGAAAACACACTCTGCGATTTGCCGTGTCCACTTAAGTGACATGGTGAGGCGGAGCCGGGGCTGGTCAACGCTGAGAGACCGACAGGTGGGCCCCGTGGCGCTCTCTCTCTCCCCTCGCTGGTCTCCTTCTTCCTCCCGACGAGCTACCGCGGGCCAGAGGCAGGGGCGCGCTGCGGGCGGCCATTCCGGCGGCCTGAGCCGTCTCCGGCGACGCCCCGCACACCAGCGAGATCGGGGAGAGGAGGCGCTCCTTTCTGGACTACTCACGCCTGCCGAGATGCACTGGAGAGAACGCAGCCTCGACTGCGGCGGACGGCAGCTACGGGTGTGGGAGGGCTCGACACTAAGGCCGCGGGTAGGAGGGGTGTAGGCATGGGGTTGCTTCTAGGTGGCGGTGGGAGTCCTCTAGGGGTGGAAGAGTGGAGCGAGGGGGCTCGGCTCACTCCAATTTAGGAGGAGGAGGCCGGCGGCCATGGTGACAGAGAGAGGCGGGGGAGGGGCTCTGGAGCTCGAGGGAGAGGCCAGGGAGGTTGCTGGAGGTGGTGTGAGGTTGGTGGTGAGGTCGAACGGCCTCGGGGTAGGCTATATATAGGCGGGGTGAGAGGCACGCGCTCGGGTGCCGCCGCTGATGTCCGGCCATGCTCTGGCGACGGCCAGCGATCACGGGAGGGAGCGGGAAGGCGACGAGGGAGAGAGCGGACGAGCTACAGAGGCGCACAGGGCAAGAGGGGCCGAGGGCACAGGGGAGAAGGATCCGAACGCCATTAATGGCTCGTGGGCGCGCGGCGATGAGCACCGACGAAGAAGCGGACGGAGGGGGAAATGGCTCCAGGAGGACGGCGACGACGCGGGGAACACGCTGGACAGGCCCGTGCTCGCTGAGATGCCGAGCAGAGGAGGGGCCCAAGCAAGAAGCCGTTCTGAGCGCGGCCAGTGCGTGCCAAAACGGTGGTCACCGCGTGCACTGGCATGTATGTGGGGCAATGGGCTGGCAAGTGTTGTCTAGTGGTATGTTCTTCCGGTGTAGGTTTCAACTGCAGTGGTAACTTGGTTAAAGTCTCTGTGGTTGAATGGTAATTGAGCTGTGAAGTTTGCTGTTGCAAACTTGATCATGAAATAGTGATCAACTGAGGTGAGGTTAGAGGAAAATGTGTTGTCTGGGGTGTTTAGATTAGGAAGGACTACAATCCTGGTAAGGTTGAGATGATTTGGACCAGTATTTAATATAGTTGCTTAACAACCACATAAATTGGTCCAGAAACAAGAATAGGAGGAATCACTCACTTACTAGATTGGATTGAGCTGAAAATGAACATGGCAGGGTTATTTGGTCATATGAGAGTGCCATAAAAATTTCATACCATTTGGCCAAGCCAAAATGGCACTTCCTTCATAGCTATCCTCTCTGGACAAAAACTTAGGAAAAATCCTGAGGAAAAATGGCTAGCTGAAATATGCCCAAATTTGGCAGAGATAGGGTATATGGGTAGGAGAAGGTCTAGGAAAATTTTCAGGCATAATGGAGCAATATAAAATGTACTTGCTTCACTAACTGAAAATTTGGACAGAAACAAAGAATTGGTGCTCAGCTCACAAGGATGCATTTCATGAGCTCAAATCTTGAGGAGGGTGATGATTTGGTGATATGAAGTGCTATGCAAAATTTCAACTAAATAGGATTAACCTAGCTAGTACTTCCTTCACAACTAATTCCCTTAAACAGGAACTTTGAATAATTGCTCAGGAATATTCACTAGGCAAATTAAGTTGAATTTTGGCATGAGGTAATTATATGGACATTAAAAGGTGTCCAAGAAGTTTGGGGTCCATTGGGCAAAGATAAATGGCACTTGCTTCACAATCTGCCATTCAGGACAGAATAGGAAAGGAATTAATTGAGCATGATGAGAAACATGGCCAATGAATATTTTGCCATCTTTGAGGAATATATGACCCAAACAATTTATGATAATTATTTGGGAATTTTGGGAGTGATAGAAATATAGGTTGCTTCACAACCTAGGGCAAATTGGGTTATTCCTTTAATAGAAAAAAGGAATATTCCCAAGGAAAAGAATATTGGGGTTGGGATAGGATGAGAATGGCAAGGTCTTGGGAAGGGTTTGAGGATGACAAGCCACTCTGGAAAGAAAGAAGAGGGCATCTTCTTCAGTTTCCAGACAACATAGCCACGGAAAAAGGAAACTCAAGCAAAAATCTCAGAAAAACAAAAGAAAAAGAAAAGGGCCGAAAATCTGGCTGTGACAACTCTTCCCACCTTAAAGAAATCTCGTCCTCAAGATTTGGTTGCTCAGGAACAAGTATGCATATACTAACTTAAGGAGACCGTTTCCAACTCGGGTATCCTTTTTCCTTTATTGATTATTCCCATTAAATTCTTCATCTGACTTACGTGACTGGCTCCGGGGTGGTTTGCTTCAATGTATCCATATCCTGACAGATCTTACCTCACATTTTCATGCTTATATTGGCTCCAATTTCTTTTATATCTGCTGACTTAGCTAAGTGTGATTTGTTATCATGACTGAAATATATGGCCGTCTTACAAATTCAAGAGTGGTCTCCGATGGATGTGTCATTCAACACTGACAACCTTTTATGAACTGGGGAATAGGTTTTCCCTGGTGGACACCCAATCTCTTTATTCCTTGCATTGGGTTCCTCCACTAAGTGCAGGTACTTCGGGTTCCAAACAGTGAGTTGAGGCATAACCGCTTTCCTGACAGCTTCTGACTTATCGCAGAAATTTCCGAATTATCCTGACTGGCTCCACTGTCTTGAGTCTCAGATTCATACCAAATATTTGATTGTCGCCTGACGTGGCCGGCATAAAAGTGTACGACCCTATATGATAGTATCCGCAAACTTGACTGACGGGGTTTCTGACAAAAAGTATTTTGTTCATGACAGGATATCCTTTGCTGATTCACATAAGTGAGGGCACATGCTTCAAGATTGTTATTCATCATCCTGATTATTCATTCTGCCGGCATATTCAGGGGATAGTAGGCTGTGTGGTGCTTTACCATAGTCACTGAGGTCAACTTTTGAATGGCCCCTTGGTTTGACTGGACAGATTCAGATATTTGATACTGACAAATTCGAGCATATACGGTGAACTGAGCAGGTTATCTGGGTATGGGGTACTTACCAAAATTGAGCAGACCCCATTAGGTGAATATTCATGGTGATCAATACTGACTCAGACTGTCTAGGGTATTTGCGCCATGTGGGTCATGCAACAATTATCAGTCTTGCTCCTTCATTACTGTTTTCTTTGTGTGGATCCTTAGCTGAAAGAGCTTGGTCTAATTGCTTCTGTCGGGTGCAATATTCTGGCAGGCGTACTTTTATCCTCATCTCCTGATATGGTAACATCATTTAAATGACAGGTTCATCATCTCTCAAGTCTTAACCGTAGGGAAATGATCATCCGAACCCTTGCAAGAAATCGACAAATAAATCAGTAGCCACCAGAACGGTCTTTACAACTCAGATCTGGGACATTACTGAAATAACTCATCCACGGCTCAAGACGGCCGAAAATCAGCTCAGAGCATGATACCGTGTTGATAAGAAGAAAGTGGTAGTTCCCTAAGACGGCTGAAAAATAGCTCAGAGCAAAGGGCCACTGTCTCAAAAAGAAACTCAACAGCTGTACGAGACGGCCAGAAAGCAGCCCAGAACTCGTGACATTTGTTGAATAGAGAAAAATAAAGTCAGCATCCACCCTGGTTAGTCAAAAACAGCTTAGAACACAGGTGTGGTGCCGTCACCAGAGAAAAGTAGACAAGGGCTCATCGGGATCATATTCCAGGTTCACAGGTACTTGTACAGGGCTCGTTGTTGTCGTCAATCTTCATAGTCCTTTGTCACACTGAGGTGTATATATGGCTTCCTTCGCATATATTTGAGAATCTGATTCCCGAGGCAGACTGGTGTTCTGACTGATTCTTGCTTCTGACCAAACTGTTGCGGATCTGGTTCTTGGGATTCACTGCCATATGTTGTCAATTTACAGTGTACTATCTTGCACCAGTGCCGTACTGAGGACAATTGGATGGCTTATGCTGGAAACCATCGAGAGTATCTTGCTGAGGAAGACTGGATATCGTGCTTCAGAAGCTTCCCCCCCTTAAAGACTTGCAAGGGGAAAAACTCGATACCCTATACCAGAAGCTTTTTGCGGTTGCTTACTGCAGAAGACAAAGTACCTTGCACGGGAAGTCATCCATGTATCATACTGAGGAAGATAGAGGAATCTTGCATTGGAAGCTTCTCTGGTAGCTTGCGAGGAAAGACTGGGTTGCTTACACCAGAAGCTTCTCCTTGTGATAGGCGGACTGAATGCCACATATATATACCGTCTTAATATTTCTGCTGTTGATTACTTGTACGAAACGGGGTTTTGCTGGACTATCCTCGTCTCTAAATATTGAATACATGGCACATTCTTGCTTTCTTCCAGGTATATTGGGTTTCAAAGTCATCCTCAATGAAGAATCAAAATTTGCATCTGAATTATACCTTTGACTGAGAATATATTGTCAATCTTGCACACAATTTATCTTCTTGTTGATTTGATCATTTCTGCTATGAAGGGTGCACACTGAGGGAGACTTTATTATTCAAACTGTTGTGAGAAGTGCATATTAATGCAAACTTGATTATCATCATCACAATCAGATATTTCTCATTTCACTGCGGTTAGCTGAGAATTCCATTATGTTCAGGTAAATTTCCAAATATATGCATTCCTTGCTGACTCTTTGGGTCCACGTCGGTTGACGAGCAACTTTAATGAGGAAAACAATATGTAACACCGAGGGCCCAAAGAAAGAAGCAAAAGAAACGATGGAAACAAAAACACAACATACAAGTAATAATATTAATAATCAAGCAACATCACATAATACTGCTACTCACAACAATAATATGCATGCACGCCTAAGCACACAAATCTCGCAGAAACTCTGGTATTACGGTCTAATATGTTGTGGTGGTGTGCACGAAAAGTGAATTTGCGTGTGGAAGGAGTTGGCGTAACCAAGGCTACACCAAGCGCTGGCTGAACACCGGTCGCAACCGGATGGATACGGAGGCGAGGACGGACTTGGTGATTATGTGGTGGACCACAAAGGTCATGACCACATCATCATCAAGCATACGAAAGGGACGTACATGTCCAAAGAATGGAATGACAGGGCAATATAGGGGAGGAAAAACAAGGCTTGCTGGCATTGCCCTTTTCTGATAACAAATAGCAGTAAGGGTTGCCGAAGGGACGAGATGGATGGCACGATTCGGGATAGAGACAAGTCTATCACCGAAATAATATGGGTGAGTGGCGGAAAGATGTCGATGAGATACCTGAGCATAACTCATACGAACGGTGTCTGGAACACTTGGCACGAGGGCATCACTCTGCTGGGACAGAGATGACGCCAAACACCGAAGAGCAGTCATGCTAAGAAGGAGGGTGCAGGTAGTGAATCGAAACCGATGCCACCTACACTCACAAGGTTAACTGTTAGCGACTAAATAATAATCTATATGTATGCTATGCAACAAACAAATGCAGCAAACAAGTGCAACAAACCAACTAGGCTCCATATTACCGCTTTGTAACATTCGCGCGGGCTAGGGCATCCTACAGCCAGACCTGCTCTGATACCAAGCCTGTGGCACCCCCGCTCAGAGAAACCGGAACGCCCCGTATTCCAGCCCAGAGATCGAGGAGAAGTCTTCTAGAATATGGCACTGCTTAGCATAGAACAAATCAGCTCTTTATTACAAGCTATATGGATACAAGGGGATTACATCGGCACGATGACACTATGCCTGCCACGGTTGCTCCATGCAAGCAACAACACAACACGATGCAGCAGAATAACTCTAGCAGTGGAATAGCGACGACGGTGATGAACTCCACTCCGCAGGGCCTCTGGCTGGAATGCTTATCCTAGCTCGCAAACAAGGGATCCACGACAAACAAGCAATCAAATCCAGCATGTCCTGCAAACTTGCATGACACGCCAGGTCAGTACATTGAATGTACTTGCAAGCTCACATCAACCAAGAGCAATCAAGACAAACAACAACATGGCAATTACAGGTTAAGAAGGATTAACATGATATTATCAGAACAACATGGCATGAACAACATGATACAACAACATGGTATAGCAACATGGCATGAACAACATGATACAGCTAGAACAATATGAGCATGGCATGAACATATAAACATGGTGATACTATCAGGCAACATGATGACACTATATGCACCACTTACTCTGCTCGGGTTACCTCGTAACCATCACATGCATCACTTACCAACCTCGAATGATACATGATCATCTAAGGATCAAATCAAGTTTGGTATAAACAATACCGCAGTAATCATTAAATGACCACAAGGAGCTTGATCTTTACCCATGATTCTCGCACAACATCACGAATATCCAACACTCGGTATCCTCGATACCACGGTGATCATTCACGGATCACAAACGGAACCACTCTTGGCTCAACGGGTTACCTCGTAACCAAACGATGATCATTCACGGATCACATAACCAGCTTATCTCATCATCGAACCGGGGTTGTTATTAAGCACATTATTATTATTATTATTATTATTATTATTACTGTTGACCCATAATGTGACCAACTATGAACTGGGCCCTTATGCGCGGGTGCGGCTATCGATAGATTTAATATACACTCTGCAAAGGTAGCGCACTTTACCCACACCACAGAACCCATGGCCTCGCACTCCCATTCGGGTGGACCAACAGTGTTCCGACAAAACCGTCCTACTGCCATGACACTCTGCCGGCCACTCCGACCAACACCCCCTCAGGGTTCAGTCCTGGGTGGCCCCGTGCCTACCAAAGACACCAACATCCACTTTCGTGGCAAAAAGAATAAACGGTCCCAAACGGGGACATGTGCACATTACCAAACTCGGGCTCACAAGGCTTATGCCGTCCTACCTGGCCAAGGTAGCGCCGGCGCATAACCTTCCCTCATTGGAGGCACCGGCGAGAGGCACGACAATAGACCCAGTTAGGACCCTCCCATAAAGGCAAGTGTGGTTGCACTAGTCAGCTCGATATGGTGGCACCATGACTCAGCCAACAGTTGTTCAGGTTCAATTTAATCCGGTAAAACTTGAATGCAATATGTTGAGCCATGATAAAATAACATGATGCAATTACAATGCATGAGGATGATATCAACATGAGCATGAGGGTACACCATAACTATCAACCATATCGACAATGAATCATAATCCAACTAAGCATGGCATAATGACGAGCATGAATATGACAAGTACAACATTACTCATCGTATAACATGACCACTTACATCAACAATAAATACCATGCAATAACACATAAATAATATAACTGAGTAAACACTTAACCAACTAACAGCAAAGGAACAATGCATATCAACGGTACTTGGTAACTGACGTTAGTCATGCACCGAAGAACATGACCAATCCAACATGTACTACTATCAATCATGGCAATATGAAAGTAATACTAGCAAGTAGAACATGATAACAGAGTGCAAGTAAACATAGCATGACTGTAATCACCAATCCATAAGCATAACAGAAATAACGACAGCAGTAGCAAAACAAACATACAGTTATTAAAGATTCAAGTTGGAAAACCAAAGCTACTACATGGATATCATGCAAATGGTGATTGTGGCTTGCCTGGGGATGAAGAAGGCTCCGGGAAGATGTGCGGAAAGATCGCAGAAAGATTTGCCGGAAACACTTCTCTCTCGAAAGGGGCTGGTTAGGGGCAAGGGCAAAATGGTCATTTCCACTATGTGAACACAAGATGAAAATGATACCAAAAGATAGATCACGATGATACGAAGAAGTAGGCTTTGGAATCACCTAATTCGGAGTCATGGGCAAAAAGATATAGACGTTTAAAGCTCACGGACCAATCTGTAGCAAAAATATTCACAAACAGGTCCCTGGCCGATTAAATCGAATGTGCCTTTCTCAGGAATACACTTTCCCTTAGGGAAACGTATTCTGGCCCGAAGAACAACCAAAATACGCTTTGGAGAGGGGAAAACGTAGACAAGGCAGCAGAAGAGAAAGAATACGCCTTCAAGTGGGGAAAACACACTCTGCGATTTGCCGTGTCCACTTAAGTGACATGGTGAGGCGGAGCCGGGGCTGGTCAACGCTGAGAGACCGACAGGTGGGCCCCGTGGCGCTCTCTCTCTCCCCTCGCTGGTCTCCTTCTTCCTCCCGACGAGCTCCCGCGGGCCAGAGGCAGGGGCGCGCTGCGGGCGGCCATTCCGGCGGCCTGAGCCGTCTCCGGCGACGCCCCGCACACCAGCGAGACCGGGGAGAGGAGGCGCTCCTGTCTGGACTACTCACGCCCGCCGAGATGCACTGGAGAGAATGCAACCTCGACTGTGGTGGACGGCGGCTACGGGTGTGGGAGGGCTCGGCGCTAAGGCCGCGGGGAGGTGGGGTGTAGGCGTGGGGTGGCTTCTAGGTGGCGGTGGGAGTCCTCTAGAGATGGAAGAGTGGAGCGAGGGGGCTCGGCTCGCTCCAATTTAGGAGGAGGAGGCCGGCGGCCATGGTGATAGAGAGAGGTGGGGAGGGGCTATGGAGCTCGAGGGAGAGGCCGGGGAGGTTGCTGGAGGTGGTGTGAGGCTAGTGGTGAGGTCGAACGGCCTCGGGGTAGGCTATATATAGGCGGGGCGAGAGGCGCGGGCTCGGGTGCCGCCGCTCGCGTCCGGCCACGCTCTAGCGACGGCCAGTGATCACGGAAGGGCGCGGGAAGGCGACGAGGGAGAGAGCGGACGAGCTACAGAGGCGCACAGGGCAAGAGGGGCCGGGGGCACAGGGGAGAAGGATCCGTACGCCATTAATGCCTTGTCGGCTATAGGTCGCTCGTGGGCGCGCGGCGACGAGCACCGACGGAGAAGCGGATGGAAGGGGAAATGGCTCCAGGAGGACGGCGACGACACGGGGAACACGCTGGACATGCCCGTGCTTGCTGAGATGCTGAGCAGAGGAGGTGTCGGTGTCAAAACCGGCGGATCTCGGGTAGGGGGTCCCAAACTGTGCGTCTAAGATCGATGGTAACAGGAGACAGGGGACACAATGTTTACCCAGGTTCGGGCCCTCTCTATGGAGGTAATACCCTACTTCCTGCTTGATAGATCTTGATGAATATGAGTATTACAAGAGTTGATCTACCACGAGATCGTAATGGCTAAACCCTAGAGGTCTAGCTTGTATGACTATGGTAATGAGTATATCTCCCCCTCCAGACTAAGTCCTCCTGTTTATATAAGCACCAGGAGGATCTAGGGTTACAGAAGGTCGGCTACAAAGAAGGGAATCTACATATTTGGTCGCCAAGCTTGCCTTCACGCCAAGGAGAGTCCCATTCGGACACGGGTGTAGTCTTCTTTCTTTGTGTCTTCACAGCCCATCAGTCCAGCCCATGGCTAACAGGCCGGACGCCCGAGGACCCCTTAGTCCAGGACTCCCTCAGTAGCCCCTGAACCTGGCTTCGATGACAAGGTGTTTGGTGCGCAGATTGTCTTCGGCATTGCAAGGCGGGTTACTCCTTCCGAACTCCAAGATAGTCTTCGGACGTATTGATCGTGTCCGGACCTGTAACACACGCACCACGCACAACCGCAGAGAGAATATAATTTTGCAAGAGTCCAATCTGCTGACAACTTTTTTTAATATGATATCACATCTGCCTAGTCATAATTTCGAATCGTTTTTCGTCTGCCACTCCATGTTTCGAGACGCGGTTCCCATTGGCACGTCTTTTCAAAGCAGAGATCGTGTCCCCTTATTGCGGGATGTTCATCAATGCGGGCGTGGGTAACTCAACCGTGCCGTTTACACAACCCTTGGGAATAGGCGAGTTTTAGGGCAAGTGGGGAGGCGTTCAGTATTCACTGCCTTTATAAGGGGATAAGGATTCCCCCTTCTTCTCCCATGCCTTCTTTATTTCTCTGCCCATCCATACTCAAGCTCCAGTGCCCAAGCTCTAGCTCTCCCCGCTCAAGAAAGCACTCAAATCATGTCCGGATCCGGAGCTGGAGGCAAGTGGATGGCCTCCTCCGTCAAGAAAAAGGACATCAAGGAGCTCCGGGAGGCCGGATACCTGGCCAAGGGGATCGTTCACCGACTCCCGGCCAGGGGACAAATCGTCCCTATCCGAGAGCCCCATGAGAGGGTTGTGTTTCTCACACATTTCGTCCGCGGGTTGGGATTCCCTCTCCACCCATTTGTCCGCGGATTGATGTTTTACTGTCGGCTGGACTTCCACGATCTAGCCCCCAACTCTATCCTCAATATCTTGGCATTTATTGTCATGTGCGAGGCCTTTCTTCGCATCCCACCTCACTTCGGCCTATGGCTGAAGACGTTCAATGTGAAGCCGAAGGTGGTGAGCGGCCAATAGGCAGAGTGCGGAGGCGCCATGGTGGGCAAGATGCCCAATGTCACCTGGCCCGAAGGCTCCATTGTGGAGAAGGTGAAGGGGTAGCAATCGGGGTGGTTCTACATCACCGAGCCGTGCGACCCCAGCTGGCTAGCGGCCCCCGAATTCTGATCCGGAGTTCCGATGCGGCTCACCTCCTGGCAAGAGAAGGGCCTAACCTGGGGTTCCTCGAACGAGCTGACTGGGCTCCAAACGTGCGTCCAGAAGATGATAACCAAGAGAATCAAACTTGTCAACGTGATCCAGGTTATGCTCATTCGCCGGATCCTTCGGTGCCTACGCCGGACTTGCTATTTGTGGGAGTTCGATCCGGCCAAGCACCAGACGCTACTGGAGCTCTTCGGCATGACGCACGAAGACATCTGGAAAGTTCTCTTCAAGGCCGGCGAGACACCACCGCCCACGACCGAGGATCGCGGGCTTAGCTTAAAACGCCAGGCTAATTCGGTAAGTCCTTTCATGTTTTCAAGGTATACCCTTTACTGGCATATTTTGAGGAAGGAGTCTAAGCCTTCCTATCAATTTTTCAGGCCTGGATCGATATAGCGGGGCGGATTAACTGTCCGGCTCCGCTACCCGAAGACCAAGAAACCCCACTTCTGACGTAGATGCTGTTTCCGGCGCCTTATGATGTGCCGGAGAAGAAGGCCAAGCAAACGGCCAAGGGGGCCAGGAGTGGCCTTCGCCGAAAAGGTGCTTCGGACGTGACGTCCAAAGACGAGACTCACTCTTTGGCCACCGAAGACGACGACGAAGAGGAGGAAAAAAGCGACTCCCCCCCTGAGGGGGAAAGGAAGAAAAGGGGGGCCTCCCCAAATCTGGAGGCAAAGGCGCCCAAGAGGGGGAAGGGCTCCCTTGCGGATAACTCTACGTGGGATGTTGATAGCAGTCCGGAGCGACCCCCCCCCCCCCGAACCAAGCCTCGGGCCGCCTCGTAAGTACCAAAAACCTTATGCACGTCCAAATGTCTGGCCTTTCCACTTTGTAATATTAATATGTTTAAAGTATGCCATTGCAGTCCGGCCTGCGACAGCTCCCTGCGATCCTCAACAGGAGGTTCGCTAGATTCAAAGGAGATGGCCAGCGTGTCACCGCCGCCCGCTCACTCTCCCTCGGCCAAGGGTGATGACGAGGTGGTGTCCCAAAGGACCTTCCCAGGTCAGGGAGAGGTTCCGGAGGTCGTCGGGGTGGCGCCAAAGGATGATTCCTCGGCCACCGAACATATGGGGGAAAAAGCCCCCATGGGGACTGGTGATGGGCCCAAGTTCAATTTGGTCCCCAGCAGGATACCATTCCGGAGACCTACACGGCTCCGGAGCCAAGCGAGAAGCCTTCCCTGAAAGGAGGAGGTGTGCCTATTCCGCCGGTGACCTCTGTCCAATCAAAGGTACCGGATAATCTGCTGGAAGCGCTGCGAGGTGCTTCCATTATAGATGAACACCGTATCCTTATGGGTACAGTGATCGAGAAGGTTCAGTCCGCCAAAAGCGGACTGACCGAAGCCTGAGCTAGCCTTCTCACAGGATTTTAGGTAAGTAATTTAATTGTAGAAAGAATATCACAATGTAGACAGTAGCCCATGATGCTCTGTTCGGTGTTTGGAAAGAAAAAGCCGAACAGAGGATCAAAATAATTTTCGCAGGAGTCTAACAGAAGATATCTATGTGAATAAGCAGGCGTCAGTGCTGGCTGCTGCCGCTCATACTGTGGAGGTCTCCGGACTGAAGCAAAACCCGGAGCGGGCCGAGTCAGAGCTCGGCCTCATGAAGAAGCAGCTGGAGGACAGCCAAGGTATGCAGTTACCTGCGTGTATATTTAGGAAGGATGAATGGTTCGTGCTGACTAAAGTGTCATGAACTTTATTAGGGGCCACGACCGAGGTGGTGACCCTCAAGAAGGCGTTGGCCGAGGCCGAGAACGAAGCGGCCAAGGAACACGAGGCCCGGGTCAGCGAGGTCCAGCAAGAGCTCCAGGACGCCGTCAAGAAGTATGAGTCCTTGGAGCGTGATTCTAAGACGCAGGGGTCCGAACTTGCGAAGGCCCGTCAGAGCGCACAAGATGCCCAAGCCGAAGCCCAGAGCGCCCTCCAGGAAATTCGGGCGGCCAAGAAGATCGCGGTGGGTAAGGCTTTCATGATGCAAAGCAAGTCTGCGAAGGAAACGTTCCTTTTACTTACCCGAATTTGGAGCTCTCCAGGGGCATTTACGGATTTGCCGCGCAGCGTATCAGATGCTGCCGAGTTCTATCGAGCCGAATAAGGGAGTTCTACGGAGAAGCTGTTCTGGTCTAAATACCTTGGACCAGAACATCCGGTGCCCTTCAGCGACCAGCTGAAAGAGTTGGTCGAGCTACACAAGGCGGCCGAGCTAGCCATGAAGGACCTAATAGTCCGGCTATGGCTTGCCGAGCCCATGCCTAGCAGCTACTTCGGTCTTGTGAAACGGCTTGTGTGTGCCTGCCCACGGCTTGAAGTCGTGAAGCGGTCGGTCTGCATTGAAGGTGCACGGATGGCCTTTGTCCGCGCCAAGATGCACTAGGCGAAGATGGATGCCAAGAAGCTGATGACCGAGGGGCCGCCTGAGGGCAAGGAGCACTGCCGACCCGAGCTATATTTTGATGGTGCCTTGGAGGGATCCCGCCTTGTGGCGGAGCAATGTGCGAAGGATGTTATATTCCCATGAAAACATTCATGTTATCCTGTCCTGTAATATGAAACAAGGTCGTTATGTAATATAGTGCTTGTGACTTTTAAAATTTTACCTCCTGTGCGGCCGTTTATGAAATCTGAGGGTTAGCGAGTCGTCGGCTTCCGCCCCCACATAGATAGTACGGGGTGTTCGGGATAAATCTAAACACTCTTTACTCCACATTCTGGTCCTTAAAGGAGGTGTTTAGCACAATGAACAAGGCAATCAGACTATACGGTTTTTATCACCCTCACTTAGCCATAGGAGTTTGACAATGAGAATTTTGGCGAAGCCCCTGGTATTCGGAAGGCCGTACTAGGGGTGCTATACACAGCTGATCGGATAAAAACCGATTCCTCGCATAAAGCGGAAAAAATCTCTAAGGATTTGAAACCTCCCGAACAGCTGACCAGCTCTCGCTGCATCATGACAGTCAGTTTTTTGCTTTCTCTACTGAGGTGCTCGTCCGGAACCGGGACACAATCGCAGTAGTTCTCCCTTTACTACCCTAACTGATATAGCGGAACGTAAGGTAGTAAGCACAGGAGCCGGGCAACCCAACTATTGACCAAAGACATGATTCGGAGCCGATGCATATAATGCTATAAGTTCGGGGTGCCAAACTGTACTGTAAAAAGTGTTCGGACTTTACTGCCGTATTGCGGGGCGTGATAAAGCCCCTGGCGAAGTAATACGTACCAGAGTGTACGGGTGCGATGAGTAATAAATACAAAGGCAAGGAAAAAATCAAGTAATAAGCTGACGCTGCCAATTATTTTCCATTGTATGTTGATTAATACGTCGAGGCGTACTTGTGCAAATAATGCGATAAAAAAGTAAGGCTATTTAACATGCCATGACCAAGAGCGAGCTGCGTGCGGGTATGTAAAACATGTATAGCAATCGTTAACAGAGACCACCTGGGGATTCCCTTGCGCGTCAAAGCTCCTTGCCTCCTTGGTGTATCCGTCCCGTGATCGATCTGATGATCAGGTTATCAGAAGAAGCCTCGAGAAGAGAAAAACCTGAAATGAAAAAGAAAAAGTGAAGGTGTGCGGATCCAGGGTCGGCCGAGCCGCACTGTGGATCACGAGCTAGCTATGCCTCCATCGATGCCCATGGAATTTTGAGTGCGTAGTTATGTACGCGCGGTATGAATGCCGCCATTTGATCGGGACTGGGACGGAGGCCAAACTGCTAGTTCAGCTCTTGACGAGCCAGGCTGTCATGCTGCAGAATAGTCCGGACTCTTTTAATGGTGTCCGGGGGCTCGGCCGCCGAATTAAGGTTCCGCTGGAAAAGGCCGCGCTGTACTTCTGCTGCTAAGGCCGTGGTTTGCTCCTCGGTACGGAGGGAGCGTTCCGTATTTCCAATGACTGTTATGACGCCACGTGGTCCGGGCATCTTGAGCTTGAGATAAGCATAGTGAGGTACCGCATTGAATCGAGCAAATGCGGTTCATCCAAGCAGTGCGTGATAGCCGCTGCGAAAGGGGGCGATGTCGAAGATTAACTCCTTGCTATGGAAGTTGTCCGGAGATCCGAAGACGACCTCTATTGTGATTGAGCCCGTACAGCGGGCTTCTACGCCTGGTATGATTCCTTTAAAGGTAGTCCTTGTGGGCTTGATCTGTGATGGGTTAATGCCCATTTTGTGCATTGTATCCTGATAGAGCAGATTGAGGCTGCTGCCACCGTCCATAAGGACTCGCGTCAGGTGGAATCCATCGATGATTGGGTCTAGGACTAGTGCGGATGATCCGCCATGACGGATACTGGTCGGATGATCCCGATGATCAAAAGTGATCGGGCACGATGACCATGGATTGAATTTTGGGGCGACTGGCTCTATCGCATAGACGTCCCTGATTGCGTGCTTGCGCTCCCTCTTGGGGATGTGTGTAGCGTATATCATGTTCACCATTTTGACCTGAGGGGGAAACTTCTTCTGTCCCCCTGTGTTTGGCTGCAGGGGCTCCTCGTCATCGTCCTCGCTCTGCGATCCCTTTTCCTTGTTCTCGGCATTTAACTTGCCGGCTTGCTTAAAAACCCAGCAATCTCTGTTGGTATGGTTGGCTGGTTTGTCTGGGGTGCCATGGATTTGGCACAGACGGTTGAGTATGCGGTCCATGTTGGATGGTCCTTGACTATTTCTTTTATATGGCTTTTTCTGCTGACCGGGCTTGGAGCCGCTGAATCCGGCGTTGACAGCAGTGTCATCGGTGTTGTCGCCATTGCTTCGGCGTTTGTGTCTGCTTCGTCGGAGCTTGTCGTTGCTGTTTTTGGCCTCGGCGGGCCTGCGTCACTGGCCGTATTTTTACGACGAGCTAGCCAGCTATCCTCACCCGCACAAAAGCGGGTCATGAGTGCCATGAGGGCTTCCATGGATTTCGGCTTTTCTTGGCCGAGGTGGCGGCCGAGCCATTCGTCGCGGATGCTATGTTTAAAGGCCGCTAGGGCTTTCGGCATCCGGACAGTCGATGATCTGGTTCTTTTTAGTTAGGAACCTAGTCCAGAACTTCCTAGCTGACTCCCCAGGCTTTTGAACTATGTGGCTTAAGTCATCGGCGTCTGGTGGCCGGACATATGTACCTTGGAAGTTATCGAGGAAGGCCTCTTCCAAGTCCTCCCAGCTGCCAATAGAGTTTTCAGGCAGGTTGTTTAACCAGTGTCGAGCTGTCCCTTTAAGCTTTAGTGGGAGGTATTTGATAGCATGGAGGTCATCTCCGCGGGCCATGTGGATGTGGAGGATAAAGTCCTCGATCCATACCGCGGGATCAGTTGTTCCGTCGTATGATTCAATATTCACGGGTTTGAACCCTTCGGGGAATTTGTGATCCATTACTTCATCAGTGAAGCAAAGAGAGTGTGTGGCGCCTCTATATCGGGCCACGTCGCGACATAGCTCCGATGGAGTCCGTCTACGGTTGTCGGCCCGGGTGTGACTAGGTTTGTCACGTCCGAATAGGTAGCCATCATCACGTGTCGAAGAACGTCCTTGTGATCCGTAAATCGATCGGGTGTATCCTGCTCTGCTATCCAGGGTTTGCTGGAGGTCGTATGTGTGACCCTGAACTATTTTGTCTCTGTTTTTCTGTGGCGGTGGGGCGGGCTGCTGTTCGGCTTGAATTGTCGCTCTATCCCGACCACGAGGTGGTCGGTCCGCCGCACTGTCCCGACCGCGTAGTGTTCGGTCGGCCGCATTACGCGAGGGAGGTATGGGCTCTGGCGCCTCTTCATCGAACTGAGGTAGCAACCTTCGCTTTGGGTAACTCTTGGCTGGGCGTCTGAGGCCGTATTCTTCGGCTGCCAGGACATCAGTCCATCTGTCGACGAGCAGATCTTGTTCCGCTTGAAGCTGCTGCTGCTTCTTTTTCAGGCTCCTTGCGGTGGCTATTAGCTGGCACTTGAAGCACTCCTGCTCGAGAGGTTCCTCAGGCATGATAAAATCTTCGTTGCCGAGGCTTTCCTCATCCTCAGAGAGCGGACAATAACTACCGTCCTCCGAGTCATTGGGCCTGGCCCGTTCGTCGGGGCTAGTTTGCCTGTTTTCTTGATCCTCCTGCTCGGATGTGACCTCAGCAGGGTCTTCATTGTTTTCGGCATCGTCCGGAGTATTATTTTCTCCGGTGCCAGTATTGCCGTCTTTGGAATGACGTGACTTAGAGCGGTGCCGAGGACGCCGACATTTTTGCTGTGTCTCAGGAGGTTTATTCTGAACTAGATTTTCTTTGTCATCGTTGTTGGCTGTTTTGGGTGTGTCCACCATGTACACATCATACGAAGAAGTGGCCGTCCAGCGTTCAGTGAATGGCGGACTTTGATTTTGCTCCTCGTCAGCATCGTCGTCCATACCGTCGATGTCTTCGGAGTCGTAATCAAGCGTGCCGGTTAAATCCTCGACTGTGGCTATGAAGTGGGTGGCGGGTGGGAAGCAAGATTCTCCATCATCAGGCCCTAATTCGAACCGAACAAAGTTCGGCGGTGAGTCCCCCGCCAAGGACATGTTCTTTAATGAGTTTAGCACATCGCCCAAGGGCGAGTGCTGGAAGATGTCTGCGGCGCTGAACTCAAAGATCGATAAATGATCAAGTTCAGCATCCGCGGACTCACATGGTTCGGAACTTGCACCTAGAGACGAGTCCAGAGTTCCGGTGACACAAATATTGTGTGAGCTTAAGTCCATGTGCGGCTCCAACGCCGGGGAATCTGTGGCCTCCGTGGTGGGGTTGAGCCTCCAATCCTTGGATGGTGCTGTATGCTCTAGATATAAGGCCAGAGCTGTTACAGGAGCTATCTCCTGGATGCGGTCTGACGACAGATTTAGGTCATGTTCATCAAGGTGACCAGGAGCGGTTGCCGTGGTCTCGAATCCGGCGAAGATCAAATCTCCATGGATGTCCGCGACGTAGTTCAAGATCCCAAATCTGACCTGGTGGCCGGGGGCGTAGCTATCGATCTTCTCCAGGTGGACAAACGAGTTGGCCCGCAGCACGAAGCCGCCGAACACGAAGATCTGTCCGGGGAGGAAGGTTTCTCCTTAGACAGCGTCATTGTTCACGATTGAAGGGGCCATCGAACCTTTTGAGGATGGCACAGTGGAACTCTCAATGAAAGCACCAATGTCAGTGTCAAAACCGGCGGATCTCGGGTAGGGGGTCCCGAACTGTGCGTCTAAGGTCGATGGTAACAGGAGACATGAGACACAATGTTTACCCAGGTTCGGGCCCTCTCTATGGAGGTAATACCCTACTTCCTGCTTGATAGATCTTGATGAATATGAGTATTACAAGAGTTGATCTACCACGAGATCTTAATGGCTAAACCCTAGAGGTCTAGCTTGTATGACTATGGTAATGAGTATATCTCCCCCTCCGGACAAAGTCCCCCAATTTATATAAGCACCAGGAGGATCTAGGGTTACACAAGGTCGGTTACAAAGAAGGGAATCTACATATTTGGTCGCCAAGTTTGCCTTCCACGCCAAGGAGAGTCCCATCCGGACACGGGTGCAGTCTTCGATCTTTGTGTCTTCACAGCCCATCAGTCCGGCCCATGGTTAACAGGCCGGACGCCCGAGCACCCCTTAGTCCAGGACTCCCTCAGGAGGGGCCCGAGCATGAAGCCGTTCCGAGCGCGGCCAATGCATGCCAAAACGGTGGTCACTGCGTGCACTAGCATGTATGTGGGGCAATGGGCTGGCAAGTGTTGTCTAGTGGTAAGTTCTTCCAGTGTAGGTTTCAACTGCGGTGGTAACTTGGTTAAAGTCTCTGTGGTTGATTGGTAATTGAGCTCTGAAGTTTGTTGTTGCAAACTTGATCATTAAACAATGATCAACTGAGGTGAGGTTAGAGGAAAATGTGTTGTCTGGGGTGTTAAGATTAGGAAGGACTACAATCCTGGTAAGTTTGAGATGATTTGGGCCAGTATTTAATATAGTTGTTTAACAACCACATAAATTGGTCCAGAAACAAGAACATGAAGAATCATTCACATACTAGATTGGATTGAGCTGAAAATGAACATGGCAGGGTTATTGGGTCATATGAGAGTGCCATAAAATTTTCGTACCATTTGGCCATGCCAAAATGGCACTTCCTTCATAGCTATCCTCTCTGGACAGAAACTTAGGAAAAATCCTGAGGAAAAATGGCTATCTGAAATACGCCCAAATTTGGTAGAGATAGGGTATATGGGTAGGAGAAGGTCTAGGAAATTTTTCAGGCATAATGGAGCAATATAAAATGTACTTGCTTCACTAACTGAAAATTTGGACAGAAACAAAGAATTGATGCTCAGCTCACAAGGATGCATTTCATGAGCTCAAATCTTGAGGAGGGTGATGATTTGGTGATATGAAGTGCCATGCAAAATTTCAACTAAATAGGATTAACCTAGCTAGTACTTCCTTCACAACTAATTCCCTCAGACAGGAACTTTGAAAAATTGCTCAGGAATATTCACTAAGAAAATTAAGTTGAATTCTAGCATGAGGTAATTATATGGACATGAAAAGGTGTTCAAGAAGTTTGGGGTCCATTGGGTAAAGATAAATAGCACTTGCTTCACAATCTGCCATTCAGGACAGAATAGGAAAGGAATTAATTGAGCATGATGAGAAACATGGCCAATGAAATATTTTGCCATATTTGAGGAATATATGACCCAAACAATTTATGAGAATTATTTCGGAATTTTGGGAGTGATAGACATATAGGTTGCTTCACAACCTAGGGCAAATTAGGTTATTCCTTTAATAGAAAAAATGAATATTCCCAAGGAAAAGAATATCGGGGTTGGGATAGGATGAGAATGGCAAGGTTTTGGGAAAAGTTTGAGGATGACAAGCCACTTTGGAAAGAAAGAAGAGGGCATCTTCTTCAGTTTCCAGACAACATAGCCACCGAAAAAGGAAACTCAAGCAAAAATCTCAGAAAAACAAAAGAAAAAGAAAAGGGCCAAAAATCAGGCTATGACACTGCGGGCGACGTAGCTCACGGAGCACCTCCACCACCTCCGGATCAAGATGGTGCCCTGGTGCCAAGGCGCGCGGCCCCTCGGCGCGACCCATCGCGCCGGGCGCCCACAACTGAAAATGTACTTGCTTCACTAACTGAAAATTTGGGCAGAAACAAAGAATTGATGCTCAGCTCACAAGGATGCATTTCATGAGCTCAAATCTTGAGGAGGGTGATGATTTGGTGATATGAAGTGCCATGCAAAATTTCAACAAAATAGGATTAACCTAGCTAGTACTTCCTTCACAACTAATTTCCTCAGACAAGAACTTTGAAAAATTGCTCAGGAATATTCACTAGGAAATTTAAGTTGAATTTTGGTATGAGGTAATTATATGGACATGAAAAGGTGTTCAAGAAGTTTGGCGTCCATTGGGCGAAGATAAATTGCACATGCTTCACAATCTGCCATTCAGGACAGAATAGGAAAGGGATTAACTGAGCATCATGAGAAACATGGCCAATGAAATATTTTTCCATATTTGAGGAATATATGACCCAAACAATTTATGATAATTATTTGGGAATTTTGGGAGTGATAGAAATATAGGTTGCTTCACAACCTAGGGCAAATTAGGTTATTCCTTTAATAGAAAAAAGGAATATTCCCAAGGAAAAGAATATTGGGATTGGGATAGGATGAGAATGGTAAGGTATTGGGAAGGGTTTGAGGATGACAAGCCACTCCGGAAAGAAAGAAGAGGGCATCTTCTTCAGTTTCCAGAGAACATAGCCACGGAAAAAGGAAACTCAAGCAAAAATCTCAGAAAAACAAAAGAAAAAGAAAAGGGCCAAAAATCAGGTTGTGACACTGCGGGCGACGTAGCTCACGGTGCACCTCCACCACCTCCGCATCAAGACGGTGCCCTGCCGCCAAGGCGCGCGGCCCCTCGGCGCGACCCACCGCGCCGGGCGCCCACAACTGAAAATGTACTTGCTTCACTAACTGAAAATTTGGACAGAAACAAAGAATTGATGCTCAGCTCACAAGGATGCATTTCATGAGCTCAAATCTTGAGGAGGGTGATGATTTGGTGATATGAAGTGCCATGCAAAATTTCAACAAAATAGGATTAACCTAGCTAGTACTTCCTTCACAACTAATTCCCTCAGACAGGAACTTTGAAAAATTGCTCAGGAATATTCACTAGGCAAATTAAGTTGAATTCTGGCCTGAGGTAATTATATGGACATGAAAAGGTGTTCAAGAAGTTTGGGGTCCATTGGGCAAAGATAAATGGCACTTGCTTCACAATCTGCCATTCAGGACAGAATAGGAAAGGAATTAATTGAGCATGATGAGAAACATGGCCAATGAAATATTTTTCCATATTTGAGGAATATATGACCCAAACAATTTATGATAATTATTTGGGAATTTTGGGAGTGATAGACATATAGGTTGCTTCACAACCTAGGGCAGATTAGGTTATTCCTTTAATAGAAAAAAATGAATATTCCCAAGGAAAAGAATATCGGGGTTGGGATAGGATGAGAATGGCAAGGTATCGGGAAGGGTTTGAGGATGACAAGCCACTCTGGAAAGAAATAAGAGGGCATATTCTTCAGTTTCCAAACAACATAGCCACGGAATAAGGAAAGTCAAGCAAAAATCTCAGAAAAACAAAAGATAAAGAAAAGGGCCAAAAATCAGGCTGTGACACTGCGGGCGACGTAGCTCACGGAGCACCTCCACCACCTCCGCATCAAGACAGTGCCCTGTCGCCGAGGCGTGCGGCCCCTCGGCGCGACCCACCGCGCCGGGCGCCCGCAACTGAAAATTTACTTGCTTCACTAACTGAAAATTTCGACAGAAACAAAGAATTGATGCTCAGCTCACAAGGATGCATTTCATGAGCTCAAATCTTGAGGAGGGTGATGATTTGGTGATATGAAGTGCCATGCAAAATTTCAACAAAGTATAATTAACCTAGCTAGTACTTCCTTCACAAATAATTCCCTCAGACAGGAACTTTTAAAAATTGCTCAGGAATATTCACTAGGCATATTAAGTTGAATTCTCGCATGAGGTAATTATATGGACATGAAATGGTGTTCAAGAAGTTTGGGGTCCATTGGGCAGAGAACAATGGCACTTGCGTCACAATCTGCCATTCAGGACAGAATAGGAAAGGAATTAATTGAGCATGATGAGAAACACGACCAATGAAATGTTTTGCCATATTTGAGGAATATATGACCCAAACAATTTATGAGAATTATTTGGGAATTTTGGGAGTGATAGACATATAGGTTGCTTCACAACCTAGGGCAAATTAGGTTATTCCTTTAATAGAAAAAATGAATATTCCCAAGGAAAAGAATATCGGGGTTGGGATAGGATGAGAATGGCAACGTATTGGGAAGGGTTTGAGGATGACAATCCACTCTGGAAAGAAAGAAGAGGGCATCTTCTTCACTGTCCAGACAACATAGCCACGGAAAAAGGAAACTCAAGCAAAAATCTCAGAAAAACAAAAGAAAAAGAAAAGGGCCAAAAATCAGGCTGTGACACTGCGGGCGACGTACCTCACGGAGCACCTCCACCACCTCCGCATCAAGATGGTGCCCTGGCGCCAAGGCGCGCGGCCCCTCGGCGCGACCCACCGCGCCGGGCGCCCGCAACTGAAAATGTACTTGATTCACTAACTGAAAATTTGGACAGAAACAAAGAATTGATGTCAGCTCACAAGGATGCATTTCATGAGCTCAAATCTTGAGGAGGGTGATGATTTGGTGATATGAAGTGCCATGCAAAATTTCAACAAAGTAGAATTAACCTAGCTAGTACTTCCTTCACAACTAATTCCCTCAGACAGGAACTTTGAAAAATTGCTCTGGAATATTCACTAGGCAAATTAAGTTGAATTCTGGCATGAGGTAATTATATGGACATGAAAAGGTGTTCAAGAAGTTTGGGGTCCATTGGCAGAGAAAAATGGCACTTGCTTCACAATCTGCCATTCAGGACAGAACAGGAAAGGAATTAATTGAGCATGATGAGAAACATGACCAATGAAATGTTTTGCCATATTTGAGGAATATATGACCCAAACAATTTATGAGAATTATTTGGGAATTTTGGGAGTGATAGACATATAGGTTGCTTCACAACCTAGGGTAAATTAGGTTATTCCTTTAATAGAAAAAATGAATATTCCCAAGGAAAAGAATATCGGGGTTGGGATAGGATGAGAATGGCAAAGTATTGGGAAGGGTTTGAGGATGACAAGCCACTCTGGAAAGAAAGAAGAGGGCATCTTCTTCACTGTCCAGACAACATAGCCACGGAAAAAGGAAACTCAAGCAAAAATCTCAGAAAAACAAAAGAAAAAGAAAAGGGCCAAAAATAAGGTTGTGACACTACGGGCGACGTAGCTCACGGAGCAGCTCCACCACCTCCGCATCAAGATGGTGCCCTGGCGCCAAGGCGCGCGGCCCCTCGGCGCGACCCACTGCGCCGGGCCCCCGCAACTGAAAATGTACTTGATTCACTAACTGAAAATTTGGACAGAAACAAAGAATTGATGTCAGCTCACAAGGATGCATTTCATGAGCTCAAATCTTGAGGAGGGTGATGATTTGGTGATATGAAGTGCCATGCAAAATTTCAACAAAGTAGAATTAACCTAGCTAGTACTTCCTTCACAACTAACTCCCTCAGACAGGAACTTTGAAAAATTGCTCAGGAATATTCACTAGGCAAATTAAGTTGAATTCTGGCATGAGGTAATTATATGGACATGAAAAGGTGTTCAAGAAGTTTGGGGTCCATTGGGCAGAGATAAATGGCACTTGCTTCATAATCTGCCATTCAGGACAGAATAGGAAAGGAATTAGTTGAGCATGATGAGAAACACGGCCAATGAAATATTTTGCCATATTTGAGGAATATATGACCCAAACAATTTATGAGAATTATTTGGGAATTTTGGGAGTGATAGACATATAGGTTGCTTCACAACCTAGGGCAGATTAGGTTATTCCTTTAATAGAAAAAATGAATATTCCCAAGGAAAAGAATATCGGGGTTGGGATAGGATGAGAATGGCAAAGTATCGGGAAGGGTTTGAGGATGACAAGCCACTCTGGAAAGAAAGAAGAGGGAATCTTCTTCAGGTTCCAGACAACATAGCCACGGAAAAAGGAAACTCAAGCAAAAATCTCAGAAAAAGAAAAGAAAAAGAAAAGGGCCAAAAATCAGGCTGTGACACTGCGGGCGACGTAGCTCACGGAGCACCTCCACCACCTCCGCATCAAGACAGTGCCCTGGCGCCGAGGCGCGCGACCCCTCGGCGCGACCCACCGCGCCGGGCGCCCGCAACTGAAAATGTACTTGCTTCACTAACTGAAAATTTGGACAGAAACAAAGAATTGATGCTCAGCTCACAAGGATGCATTTCTTGAGCTCAAATCTTGAGGAGGGTGATGATTTGGTGATATGAAGTGCCATGCAAAATTTCAACAAAGTAGAATTAACCTAGCTAGTACTTCCTTCACAAATAATTCCCCTAGACAGGAACTTTGAAAAATTGCTCAGGAATATTCACTAGGAAAATTAAGTTGAATTCTGGCATGAGATAATTATATTGACATGAAAAGGTGTTCAAGAAGTTTGGGGTCCATTGGGCAGAGAAAAATGGCACTTGCTTCACAATCTGCCATTCAGGACAGAATAGGAAAGGAATTAATTGAGCATGATGAGAAACACGGCCAATGAAATATTTTGCCATATTTGAGGAATATATGACCCAAACAATTTATGAGAATTATTTGGGAATTTTGGGAGTGATAGACATATAGGTTGCTTCACAACTTAGGGCAAATTAGGTTATTCCTTTAATAGAAAAAATGAATATTTCCAAGGAAAAGAATATCGGGGTTGGGATAGGATGAGAATGGCAAAGTATTGGGAAGGGTTTGAGGATGACAAGCCACTCTGGAAAGAAAGAAGAGGGCATCTTCTTCAGTTTCCAGACAACATAGCCACCGAAAAAGGAAACTCAAGCAAAAATCTCAGAAAAACAAAAGAAAAAGAAAAGGGCCAAAAATCAGGCTGTGACACTGCGGGCGACGTAGCTCACGGAGCACCTCCACCACCTCCGCATCAAAATGGTGCCCTCGCGCCAAGGCGCGCGGCCCCTCGGCGCGACCCACCGCGCCGGGCGCCCGCAACTGAAAATGTACTTGCTTCACTAACTGAAAATTTGGACAGAAACAAAGAATTGATGTCAGCTCACAAGGATGCATTTCATGAGCTCAAATCTTGAGTTGGGTGATGATTTGGTGATATGAAGTGCCATGCAAAATTTCAACAAAATAGGTTTAACCTAGCTAGTACTTCCTGCACAACTAATTCCCTCAGACAGGAACTTTGAAAAATTGCTCAGGAATATTCACTAGGAAATTTAAGTTGAATTTTGGTATGACCTAATTATATGGACATGAAAAGGTGTTCAAGAAGTTTGGGGTCCATTGGGCGAAGATAAATGGCACTTGCTTCACAATCTGCCATTCAGGACAGAATAGGAAAGGGATTAATTGAGCATGATGAGAAACATGGCCAATGAAATACTTTTTCCATATTTGAGGAATATATGACCCAAACAATTTATGATAATTATTTGGGAATTTTGGGAGTGATGGAAATATAGGTTGCTTCACAACCTAGGGCAAATTAGGTTATTCCTTTAATAGAAAAAAGGAATATTCCCAAGGAAAAGAATATTGGGGTTGGGATAGGATGAGAATGGCAAGGTATTGGGAAGGGTTTGAGGATGACAAGCCACTCTGGAAAGAAAGAAGAGGGCATCTTCTTCAGTTTCCAGGCAACATAGCCACCGAAAAAGGAAACTCAAGCAAAAATCTCAGAAAAACAAAAGAAAAAGAAAAGGGCCAAAAATCAGGCTGTGACACTGCGGGCGACGTAGCTCACGGAGCACCTCCACCACCTCCGCATCAAGACGGTGCCCTGGCGCCAAGGCGCGCGGCCCCTCGCCGCGACCCACCGCGCCGGGCGCCCACAACTGAAAATGTACTTGCTTCACTAACTGAAAATTTGGACAGAAACAAAGAATTGATGCTCAGCTCACAAGGATGCATTTCATGATCTCAAATCTTAAGGAGGATGATGATTTGGTGATATGAAGTGCCATGCAAAATTTCAACTAAATAGGATTAACCTAGCTAGTACTTCCTTCACAACTAATTCCCTCAGACAAGAACTTTGAAAAATTGCTCAGGAATATTCACTAGGCAAATTAAGTTGAATTTTGGCATGAGGTAATTATATTGACATGAAAAGGTGTTCAAGAAGTTTGGGGTCCATTGGGCAAAGATAAATGACACTTGCTTCACAATCTGCCATTCAGGACAGAATAGGAAAGGAATTAATTGAGCATGATGAGAAACATGGCCAATGAAATATTTTGCCATATTTGAGGAATATATGGCCCAAACAATTTATGAGAATTATTTGGGAATTTTGGGAGTGATAGACATATAGGTTGCTTCACAACCTAGGGCAAATTAGGTTATTCCTTTAATAGAAAAAAGGAATATTCCCAAGGAAAAGAATATTGGGGTTGGGATAGGATGAGAATGGCAAGGTATTGGGAAGGGTTTGAGGATGACAAGCCACTCTAGAAAGAATGAAGAGGGCATCTTCTTCAGTTTCCAGACAACATAGCCACGGAAAAAGGAAACTCAAGCAAAAATCTCAGAAAAACAAAAGAAAAAGAAAAGGGCCAAAAATCAGGCTGTGACACTGCGGGCGACGTAGCTCACGGAGCACCTCCACCACCTCCGCATCAAGACGGTGCCCTGGCGCCGAGGCGCGCGACCCACCGCGCCGGGCGCCCGCAACTGAAAATGTACTTGCTTCACTAACTGAAAATTTGGACAGAAACAAAGAATTGATGCTCAGCTCACAAGGATGCATTTCATGATCTCAAATCTTGAGGAGGGTGATGATTTGGTGATAAGAAGTGCCATGCAAAATTTCAACTAAATAGGATTAAACTAGCTAGTACTTCCTTCACAACTAATTCCCTTAGACAAGAACTTTGAAAAATTTCTCAGGAATATTCACTAGGCAAATTAAGTTGAATTCTGGCATGAGGTAATTATATTGACATGAAAAGGTGTTCAAGAAGTTTGGGGTCCATTGGGCAAAGATAAATGGCACTTGCTTCACAATCTTCCATTCAGGACAGAATAGGAAAGGAATTAATTGAGCATGATGAGAAACATGGCCAATGAAATATTTTGCCATATTTGAGGAATATATGGACCAAATAATTTATGAGAATTATTTGGGAATTTTGGGAGTGATAGACATATAGGTTGCTTCACAACCTAGGGCAAATTAGGTTATTCCTTTAATAGAAAAAATGAATATTCCCAAGGAAAAGAATATCGGGGTTGGGATAGGATGAGAATGGGAAGGTATTGGGAAGGGTTTGAGGATGACAAGCCACTCTGGACAGAAAGAAGAGGGCATCTTCTTCAGTTTCCAGACAACATAGCCACGGAAAAAGGAAACTCAAGCAAAAATCTCAGAAAAACAAAAGAAAAAGAAAAGGGCCAAAAATCAGGCTGTGACACTGCGGGCAACGTAGCTCACGGAGCACCTCCACCACCTCCGCATCAAGACGGTGCCCTGGCGCCGAGGCACGCGGCCCCTCGGCGCGACCCACCGCGCCGGGCGCCCGCAACTGAAAATGTACTTGCTTCACTAACTGAAAATTTGGACAGAAACAAAGAATTGATGCTCAGCTCACAAGGATGCATTTCATGAGCTCAAATCTTGAGGAGGGTGATGATTTGGTGATATGAAGTGCCATGCAAAATTTCAACAAAGTTGAAATAACCTAGCTAGTACTTCCTTCATAACTAATTCCCTCAGACAAGAACTTTGAAAAATTGCTCAGGAATATTCACTAGGGAAATTAAGTTGAATTCTGGCATGAGGTAATTATATGGACATGAAAAGGTGTTCAAGAACTTTGGGGTCCATTGGGCAAAGATAAATGGCACTTGCTTCACAATCTGCCATTCAGGATAGAATAGGAAAGGAGTTAATTGAGCATGATGAGAAACACGGCCAATGAAATATTTTGCCATATTTGAGGAATATATGACCCAAACAATTTATGAGAATTATTTGGGAATTTTGGGAGTGATAGACATATAGGTTGCTTCACAACCTAGGGCAAATTAGGTTATTCCTTTAATAGAAAAAATGAATATTCCCAAGGAAATGAATATCGGGGTTGGGATAGGATGGGAATGGCAAGGTATTGGGAAGGGTTTGAGGATGACAAGACACTCTGGAAAGAAAGAAGAGGGCATGTTCTTCAGTTTCCAGACAACATAGCCACGGAAAAAGGAAACTCAAGCAAAAATCTCAGAAAAACAAAAGAAAAAGAAAAGGGCCGAAAATCAGGCTGTGACACTGCGGGCGACGTAGCTCACGGAGCACCTCCACCACCTCCGCATCAAGACAGTGCCCTGGCGCCAAGGCGCGCGGCCCCTCGGCGCGGCCCACCGCGCCGGGCGCCCGCAACTGAAAATGTACTTGCTTCACTAACTGAAAATTTGGACAGAAACAAAGAATTGATGCTCAGCTCACAAGGATGCATTTCATGAGCTCAAATCTTGAGGAGGGTGATGATTTGGTGATATGAAGTGCCATGCAAAATTTCAACTAAATAGGATTAACCTAGCTAGTACTTCCTTCACAACTAATTCCCTCAGACAGGAACTTTGAAAAATTGCTCAGGAATATTCACTAGGCAAATTAAGTTGAATTCTGGAATGAGGTAATTATATGGACATGAAAAGGTGTTCATGAAGTTTGGGGTCCATTGGGCAAAGATAAATGGCACTTGCTTCACAATCTGCCATTCATGACAGGATAGGAAAGGAATTAATTGAGCATGATGAGAAACATGGCCTATGAAATATTTTGCCATATTTGAGGAATATATGACCCAAAAAATTTATGAGAATTATTTGGGAATTTTGGGAGTGATAGACATATAGGTTGCTTCACAACCTAGGGCAAATTAGGTTATTCCTTTAATAGAAAAAAGGAATATTCCCAAGGAAAAGAATATGGGGGTTGGGATAGGATGAGAATGGCAAGGTATTGGGAAGGGTTTGAGGATGACAAGCCACTCTGGAAAGAAAGATGAAGGCATCTTCGTCAGTTTCCAGACAACATAGCCACGAAAAAAGGAAACTCAAGCAAAAATCTCAGAAAAACAAAAGAAAAAGAAAAGGGCCAAAAATCAGGTTGTGGCACTGCGGGCGACGTAGCTCACGGAGCACCTTGTAACGCCCCGGATCTGATGCGCCAGGTGTCATCCAGTTATTCGCCGTCGTTGCCATGTGATTCGCTTGTGTGTTGCATCTTGCCATGTCATCATCTGCATTTCATCATCATGTTTTTTCAAAACTTGCATCCGGTCCTTTCCCCCGTTGTCCGTTTCGAGTTCCGACACACTCGCCGCACCCGTCGCCCCTCTCAGACCTTGTTTCATGAGTGGGAGAAAAACATTCTCGGAATGGGCCGAGATTTGCCGAGTGGCCTTGGTATAGCACCGGTAGACCGCCCGTCAAATTTCGTTCCATTTGGAGGTCGTTTGATGCCCCAACGTTTAACCGCGTCCCCCGAAAACCCCTCTCTCTTTGCAGCCCAGCACCTCTTCACACAGCCCATGAGCCCCTCCAAACCCCCTCCATGATCTCCGCCGTTCGATCACGATCCAGTGGGCGAAAACCGCACCTCATTTGGAGTCTCCTAGCTCCCTCTACCTATTAATATGTGCTCCCCCCCCGGATTTCGCGCAGTCCAAACCCTAAAACTCCTCCCTCACCGCGCCGGACATGTACGCCGCCCACCGGACGAACCGCGCCACCGCCCCCGCGCCAATCCCAGCGCGCCATGTGGCGTTCCGCCGTCCTCCGCCGCGGCGGCCCGCGGAGCCCATCCGGGGCCCGCGCGGGCCCATCCGCCGCCGTCGCCCGAGGCGCCCCGCGCCGAGCGCCTCCCACCGGCTCCCTACACCCGCCGCTGAAGCGCGCCCCGCCGCGTCGACCTCTAGCCGGCCGCGCCTCACCCGCCGTCGCCCTCCGCCTCCACTCCGGCGAGCTCGCCTCCGCGTCGGAGCCCGCGCTCGTCCGAGCCACCGGCGGCCGCGCCTCGCCCCCACCCGGATCCGGCCGGCCCCGACTCCCTCCGGCGCCTCCCCCCGACCACGTCGGCCGTCGTCTCCCTCTTCTCTGGCCATCCTCGGCGGCCGCGCCGACGAACCCTCCAGATCCGGATCCCCGAAGGTTGACTTTCCCCTCCCTTTGGTTTCTGCTAAGTCCCGATTTACTCATATTCTGGAGCCCTGTTCATCGCATCATAACTTCATGTGAGCTGCTCCGTTTCATGCATATAATATATCGAAATGTTCGTCATGAGATGCTCTTCATTTTGTTCCACTGTGACATGTGTGTTTGAGTTCATCTCGATGCCCAGATCATCGTTGCAAGAGTGCTATATGATGTTAACTGCTGTCTGTTATCAGAACTTGATGATTTGTCTTTTTCATTGCATTTTGTGTGTGCATCCTATGGACATGAGTTTTGAACTACATCATGCCATCTTTACAGTGGTGCTAGTCTTGTACTTTTAGGAGCTCTATGGTGACTAGCACAAGGATGCAAAGTAGCCTCCATGATGTTATGTTGTGATGCCATGTAAACCTGCTGCTACAAGTCATTCTATGCATAATCTGGAGATGTTCACTAAGGGTGTTTTGTTATAGTTGTTATGCTATATCCATCTATGCCCTTGTTTGAATTTATGGCATGCTGTAGCTTGTTGTTATCTTGCTCTACTTTTGCTATAAAATATTCCTGGCAGATTGTTTACATGTTAATCAATTTTGCCATGGTTGTTACTAGTGATCCATGTACCCTATGAATATTCTATTGCCATTCTTAGCTTTATAATAATGACTTCTTACTGTTGTTTACCTTTCCATGCCATGTAATGCTCTGTGGTGAGGGGTTCAAGCTCACCTACATGCCTACTTATCGTTATTCCTGCCATGCTCTGTTTTTCTTCTAAGTCTGAATCTGTCATATAACTTGCTATGTTTACATGGGTGCCATCATATCTTCTGTGCCTTTTTGGCTCGTGATAAGTAGGGGACTTTTGTTCTATGCAATTAGTAGATTCATGACATGCCTTTGTTTGCTATGATATGTTCCTGTAGCATGTTGTTTGATAGCTCTAAACATTGCAACCTGATGTTATTTTTGCCATGTCCTGGAATTCTGCTAACTCTGTGAATCTGTTATTATTTGCAATCTTGCCATGTCCTTTTGAGCATGTTCTATTGATTTCTGGAGATATCTGAGTGTTCATGTTTTGTCATGCTTTACCTGTATATCATGTCCATGCCTTTTGTTTTCATGTTGGTGTGCTGTAGCATATTGTTTTTATGCTTGCAAGATGCCTAGTTGCTGTTTTGGACAGATTGTTGCTATATCTTGTTTGGAGTGTATGTGTTGCACCGTTGCTTCGTTTTGAGTGTGCTCTATATGAAACTTGCTTAGTTTTGCATGTAGTTTCATTTTACCTTGTTGCATCCTTGTTTTGAGGTATTTGCTTGATGTTTGTATGCATTTTGCATCAATGCCATGTTTAATTTGTTTTGCTCATATCTTCTAGGCCGTAGCTCCGAATCTAATGAACTTTATATGTAACTTGACTAGAATTTCGTGTAGATTGTATTGGTGCATCTTAACTTGTTGTTTAACAACTTGAACGTAAGGTTTATTCAGATCTGGACCAATTTCGAAATTTGCATATGAGGATTTACCGGATTTGTTATATGTTGTTTCCGGCCTCATTTAAACTTGCTTTGATGTGTTGCTCTTGTATGCATCATATCTATCCATGAGTAGCTTCATATAGCCTTGTTATGCATCATACTTGGTTGAGCATCATGCCTTGTTCATGTGTGGTGTGTTTACCATGTTGTGTGCTTCTTCTCGATAGTTCCCGTGTCGTTGCGATCGTGAGGATTCGTTCGTCTTCGTGGCTTCATCTTCTTCATGGACTCATTCTTCTTCCTAGCGGGATTTCAGGCAAGATGACCGTCACCTTGGATCTCATTACTATCATTGCTATGCTAGTTGTTTCATTCTATCGCTATGATGCGTTACCTACCACTTGCTTATCAAGCCTCCCAAATTGCCATGTCAGTCTCTAACCTTTTTCACCCTTCCTAGCAAACCGTTGTTTGGCTATGTTACCACTTTGCCCAGCCCCTCTAATAGCGCTGCTAGTTGCAGGTGAAGATGAAGATTGCTCCATGTTGGATTATGTTTATCTTGGGATATCACAATATTCTATTATTTAATTAATGCATCTATATACTTGGTAAAGGATGGAAGGCTCGGCCTTATGCCTGGTGTTTTGTTCCACTCTTGCCGCCCTAGTTCCCGTCATACCGGTGTTATGTTCCTTGGTTTTGCATCCCTTACGCGGTTGGGTGATTTATGGGACCCCCTTGACAGTTTGCTTTGAATAAAACTCGTCCAGCAAGGCCCAACCTTGGTTTTACATTTGCCTCACCTAGCCTTTTTCCCTTGGGAGTCGCGCATCCCGAGGGTCATCTTTATTTTACCCCCCAGGGCCAGTGCTTGTCTAAGTGTTGGTCCAAACTAGAGCACCGTGCGGGACCATCCCTTGGCAACTTGGGTTACGTCGGTACTTGTACGCTTCGCTTATCCGGTGTGTCCTGAGAACGAGATACGTGCGACTCCTATCAGGATTGTCGACACATCGGGCGGCTTTGCTGGTTTTGTTTTACCATCATCGAAATGTCTTGTAACCGGGATTCCGAGACTGATCGGGTCTTCCCGGGAGAAGGATTATCCTTCGTTGACCGTGAGAGCTTATAATGGGCTAAGTTGGGACACCCCTGCAGGGTATTATCTTTCGAAAGTTGTGCCCGCGGTTATGTGGCAGATGGGAATTTGTTAATATCCGGTTGTAGAGAACTTGACACTTGACTTAATTAAAATGCATCAACCGCGTGTGTAACCGTGTGGTCTCTTTTTGGTGGAGTCCGGGAAGTGAACACGGTTTCTGGGTTATGTTTGACGTAAGTAGGAGTTCAGGATCACTTCTTGATCATTGCTAGTTTCACGACCGTTCCGTTGCTTCTCTTCTCGCTCTTATTTGCGTATGTTAGCCACCATACATGCTTAGTCGCTGCTGCAACCTCACCACTTATCCTTTTTTTTGACTATACACAGTAGGGCAAAACCCCACTGCAATTTTTATTAATCTAAAAAAGTAAAGTCCCAAAATGGAACCAATGTACAAAAGGCTTGAGATAAGCCAAGGAGGAAGCCAAAAATAGAAAAGAAAACTAACAACTAAGAACTAGGATTACAGAACAAGATTATCCAGCCAAAAACAGTATGCTCCAGCATAACTCTTTTTAATTCTAAATCTGAGAAGAAAGAGCTCCTCCATGAAGATGGCTTTCCACCTTTGAATGCTAGGTTGAATTGCTTGGAAAATCAGGTTGTTCCTAGAGATCCAAATAGCCCAAGAGGCAAGGATAACTATCTCCATGAAGAAAGGTACATGAAGTTTCTGCTTGAGATCAAGAAAAGCTTCCATGATTGAAACATTTGCCTGTCTTGAAGGGCAAATCAGGTCCCAACACTGTGCAGCAAAAGGGCAAGTCCAGAAAAGGTGCTGAAGAGTCTCTTCCTGTGGACAATTGTTGACAGCACAATTATAGTTGCCCAGCTGAAAAGATTTCCTTCTCAGAAGATTTCTAGTATTGAGCCTGTCATGAAGTAGTCTCCAAAAAAACATCTTATGTTTTGGCTGACAAGAGCTGTTCCAGATCCAATTGAACTGATGTGGCATAACTTTAACTCCCATCAGTACTTTATATGCCTTAGTCACAGAGAATTTCTCATTTCCCCATATGTAACTCCAGGTGTCAGTGCAATCCAAAGTATCAGAGGCCCTTAAAGCAATGCATATGTCCTCCATAGCCTCAAATTCCTGGAAAGCTTGCACAGCCAGTGGTAGATGGAATAGGTCCTCTAAGTACTCAGTTTGGAGAATGGTGTGAACAGTAGCATCCTTGTTTTTCACAAAAGAGAATAAGTGGGGGAACATGTCTTGCAAGCAATGTGAGTGCCAAAGATCAGCCCAAAAATAAGCACTCTTTCCATCACCTATGTTGCATCTGGCCAAGGACTTATAGTTATCAATCAGCTTAAGGTTTGCCTTCCACCAAAAAGATCCCATCCAGCTATTACCAGGCAGAGAATCATTGCTGTAGTAGGATTCCCAAATCAAGTTGACCCAGGGAATATTGTGTCTGTTGTAGAACTTACGTAGGTTCTTGAGAAGCATCGCTTTATTCTGAACAAAAATATCAATCACTCCTAAGCCACCTTGATTTTTAGGTCTACACACAGTACTCCATGCCACCATGGCAGGTCTATGGTCTTCCAGATCAGGGCCTCTCCAAAGACAATGTCTCAAATATTTTATGGCTTGGGTTTTGATGGTGACAGGCACATCAAGGCATCCCATGAGATAGATCAACAATGAGTTGAGGACAGATTTCACTAGAAGCAATCTCCCAGCCAAAGGCATAAAGGTGGACAATCCTACAATCTTCTTCTGCAGTCTTGTGACAAGCGGAAAACATTGCTCAACATAGGCTTATGAAGGCCTAGGGGTGCTCCCAAATATTTGATTGGAAAAGATTCCTTCTTGCAATGAAAAGTATTTATCAAAATCTCCATCTTCTCTTCTGGCACATTTATTGGAATCATACTTGATTTATTGTAGTTAACTTTAAGGCCCGTGGCATCAGCAAAAGTATTGAGAAGGGCTTTGAGGCAATGTAATTGCTTTGCATCTGCTTGTAGAATAACCAAGGTGTCATCAGCATACTGGACAATTGGAAAATCAGGGCATGACTCCACTTGCAAGGGAGAAGTTACCAAACCCAGGTGCATTGCCTTGTTAAGAATTGTCTGAAGTAGATCAGCAGCAAGCACAAAGAGAAGAGGGGACGAGGGTCCCCCTACCTTACACCTCTAAGGCAATAAAACTTTTTTCCAGGAACACCATTTAGCAATATAGCAGAGGAAGCTGAAGTAAACAGTAATTTGATCCATGTAAGCCATTTGTCCCCAAAGCCCTTGTGTTGAGGATATAGACCTTAGAGTCACCCGCCAGGAGGGGCCGGGTTACTCATATGGTCATTGCCAGAAGCCCGGCGCCAAGCTTGAAGACGGTGGGCCAAAGATGGGCTTAAGACCCGGATATGGTTTAAGGCCCGTAGTTACAATAGTTATTATGGTAGAGCTTGTAGTGTAAGGCAAGAATAGTTGAGAGTCCGAGCCGGACACTCTTATGAGCTGGCCGGGACTCTGAGAGCTGCTGGGCGTCAGCCTCCCTATATAAAGGGACGACCCGACAGCGGTTTAGGGACAAGCAAGATCTCATCGAGAGCCAGGCATAGCAGTTTAGCTCCCAGGTCATCGAAACCCTAATCAATACCACCTCAACTGGACGTAGGCTTTTACCTTCACTGTAAGGGGCCGAACCAGTATAAACCCTCGTGTTCCTTGTCCCGCTTAACCCCTTCAAGCTTCCTAGCTGTGATGGCTCCACGACTAAGTCCTAGCTCAAGGACATCTGCTGTGACAATTCCACGACAGTTGGCGCCCACTGTGGGGCCAGCGCACGGTGGATTTGAGTTCTTGAAGGGCAGCTTCGAAGGGCTCAAGGGATACGCTGTGGGCCGGATGACCAAGAGTCGTCGCGGCAAGCTCTACATCGACGATGCAAACTGGGGCCCCGACGCCGGCTCAATTGAGTACGGGTACCGGGTCCCCTTCGGCGGAATTCATGTTTTCATTGGCAAGATTGGTGAGCCGGGCCCTGAGCCGGATCTCTGCGCCGATCTCATCGAGGCGGCTCAGCGTGCACGACCCACCCGGGCCTGGCGTGCCTTAAGGCATGCTTTTGTGGGATGTATCCATGGAGGGCCCTCTGATCGATCTGGATCTGGTGATGAGGCGGCCGCCGGCTCTGACGGCGAGTCATCCACTGATGAGTCAAACTCGTTGTATCAACTTCAAGATGGCAGGCTCATGGGTTGTTCCGATGGTGACAGTATTCCGGACCCGTTTGAGCCGCCAAGTCAGGTTGGAGTCTTTATGGCCGGTGCACAGCCTGTTCAGAACCCTGCTGCTGGAGCGGGAAACCCGGTGCCCTCGCCGGCTCAGGTGCTAATGGATCTCACGGACAAGATGACGGCCCTGATAACCGCCACGGTTGACCCAGCGGATCAAGCTCAGCATGATGCGGAGGTGGCGCAATTAAAGTTGGATCTAGTGAAAGCTAAGGAGGATCTGGCAGCAGAAGGGATCAGGATGGCTGCGGAAAGGGCGGCTCTCGACGCCCAAACCCAGTTGATTCAAACGCAGTCGTTCCGGCTCACGATGGATCAAAACGCGTCCAATGAGGTCCTGAAAAGGAGGCATCAAAAGGCCCAGTCTCGACTCCCTCCGGTTTACGATCCACGAAACCTCTTCAACACGCCAGGGGCAGGGTCTAGTAACCCGCCAGGGGTCGTAGTGCCCGGGTCGGGGACCCCTATTCAGCCACAAGTGATGGGGCCTCCCCAGATGCCCCCTGCCCCGCCTCAGTACGTGCCAATACCACCGGGTCATTATGCCAACCCGCTGGAGAACATGGTCGCCGCAACAGCACGGCTGGCGGCTCTCCCAATTGACGACGATTCTCCGACGGCTATTGAAACCCGCCGGGTCAGGGAACTCCTTCAGACGGCACTGGCGCAGCAAGAGGCATACTCCTACAGCCGGGACAGGATCCACTCGACCCCTCGTCCAGGCCGGAGCCCGAGTTACAGTAGACACATGATCTCAGCGACCGGCTCAAGTAACGTCCGACGCCATGACCCGCCCCCTGGCCATGGCCCGGCTCATAACGGAGCCCTTCACGCAGCAGGCCAAGACAGAGCGCGGCAAGAGGCAGAACAGGTGCCTCAGTTGACGGCTTGCCAGACTCCCCCGGCTTATCCGACGACTTCCGTCGACGTGGGTATCCCTACAAGGACTGGGGGTGTCCCTTGTTTAGTGCCAGCTATCCGCAATGAACGTCTACCCAAGGACTTCAAAGGCCCTAGGAAGGTGCCTAATTACACGGCAGACTTACAACCCGCAGCCTGGATCAAGAGTTATGAGATGGCTATGGAACTGCTGGAGGTCAGTGAAGCGGCCATGGCTAAGTACTTCACCATGATGTTAGATGGGACTGCCCACACTTGGTTGAAAGGGCTGCCACCGAATTCCATTGGGTCTTGGGCTGAGCTGAAGGCCCGGTTCATCCAAAACTTCAAGGATACCTGTAGGCAGTCTATGTCAATTGTGGATTTGACTAACTGCAAGCAGCAGGAGGGTGAGTCTACGACACATTGGGTTCGCCGGGTTAAGGAGATAATACATTCCTCGGATAAGATGGATGCCGGCTCTGCAGTCTTAATGTTGGAGCAGAATTGTCGTTTTGTGCCCCTGAAGATGAAACTCAGGCGGCTTAAGCGCGACTGCAATGATATGGGTACACTGATGGCGGCTCTTGTCAAGTACGCCGATTCTGATGGTACCAAGGACCCCGCTTCAGACGATGAAAGTACAGGGAAGGGAAAGAAGAACGGCAATGGCAAGGGTCCTCAGCATAACCCGGGAAACCAAGGAGGAGGCAAGCGCAAGGCCGATGGCAGCCTAGAGTTTGTAGCCAACGCCAGCTCACAAGGTAATAACCAGCGACGCAAGGGGAGGCCCCCTCCCCGAGGCGGCGGGTCAGGCCCGACGCTGGAGCAACTGTTGAATGAGCCTTGTCCAAGGCATGGCTCTAGAGAGAAGCCAGCAACTCATCTATGGAAGGATTGTGCAATCATGAAGGCCTTTAAGAATTATAATGGCCCGGGCGGTGGCTCAGGTGCCGGCGGCTTTCATGGCCCGGGCGGCGGCTCAAATTCTAACCCTCAGAACGGTCAAGGGGGCTTTAATCAACAGTCTGGCCAGGGTCATCAACAGCAGCAGGGAGGTTATCAAACCAATCCAAAGCAGCTTAGCGGTGGACAGTATCATGTGTTTACCACCAGTCTGTGTAAGCGAGATCAGAAGCTTCATAAGAGGGCTGTGAACGTTGTTGAGCCGGTGGTTCCACGCTACTTACGGTGGTCTGAGCAGCCTATAGTGTGGAGTAGGGAGGATCACCCTCCCCGGGTGGATAATCCGGGTCACTTGGCCCTGGTGGTGGCTCCTCAGGTGGGAAGATATAAGTTCACTAAGGTACTCATGGATGGAGGCAGCAGCATCAACATCCTCTATTATGAGACATTTCGTCGTATGGGGTTGATTGATAAGAATCTCAGCCAATCAAACACTATTTTCCATGGTGTGGTACCTGGTAAGTCAGCTTACCCAGTCGGCAAGATCGACTTGGAAGTGGCCTTTGGAGATGAGAACAACTACAGGGTGGAAAAATTGACCTTTGAGGTGGTCAAGATAAGAAGTTCGTACCATGCCATATTTGGGCGGCCGGTTTACGCCAAGTTCATGGCACGGCCGTGTTACGTATACTTACAGCTCAAGATGCCGGGTCATAATGGGACCATTACGGTTCACGGCAGCCGGAAGGTGGCCTTGGAATGTGAGGAAGGCGATGCAGCTTATGCAGAATCTGTTTGTGCAACAGAGGAGTTGAAGTTTTACAAAGACAACGTTGACCCAACAGATATGACCTCTCTGAAAAAGCCGACTACGGAGCATGAGCCGGCAATGAAATTTAAGTCGGCTGATGAGACTAAACTTGTTGATTTCGTTCCAGGAGATTCATCTCAGCAGTTTAGCATCAGTGCCAATCTGGATCCAAAATAGGAAAGCGCGCTCATCGAGTTCATCCGTGAGAATAGGGACATCTTCGCATGGAAACCTTCTGACATGCCAGGTGTACCTAGAGAACTCGCTGAGCACACTCTCAATGTTGATCCGAAATTTAAGCCAGTCAGGCAGTTCCTCCCTGGCTAAGCCGGCGTGTATAAATGATGTTCAGCGCTTGGCGGGTCGCATCGCTGCGTTAAGCCGGTTTATAAGCCGTTTGGGTGAGAAGGCCATGCCATTATATCAGTTAATGAAGAAAACTGATAACTTTGTCTGGAATGATGCAGCTAATACTGCCTTTGAGGATTTGAAGAAGCAGCTAGCAGAGCCCCCAGTCCTTGCTGCTCCGGTTGATAAAGAGCCCTTATTACTATATGTGGCGGCGAACACACGAGCTGTCAGTGTGGCTGTGGTGGTGGAGCGCAAGGAAGAGGGTAAGGAGCATCCGGTTCAGCGGCCGGTTTATTATATCAGCGAAGTGCTCATTGAGTCCAAGCAGCGGTATCCGCATTGGCAGAAGCTTGTTTATGGTGTGTTCATGGCGAGCCGGAAGCTTAAGCATTATTTCCAGGGTCATCCCATCACTGTGGTCAGTTCTGCCCCTCTTGGTGATATCATTCAAAACAGAGAGGCCACAGGGAGGGTGGCTAAGTGGGCTATAGAGCTCGGACCCCATGGTCTGAAATATGTGCCACGCACTGCTGTTAAATCTCAGGCCTTGGTGGATTTCATCAATGATTGGACAGAGTCACAAGTGCCCGAGCAAAAGCCGGATAACACATATTGGACTATTCACTTTGATGGGTCCAGGCAGTTGGAGGGCTCGGGGGCTGGAGTCGTATTGGCTTCCCCTAAGGGTGATAAGTTCCATTATGTGCTACAATTGATGTTTCCTTGTACTAACAATGCGGCTGAGTACGAGGCCTTGCTCCACGGTCTTCGGATGGCTAAGGAGATGAGCTTGAGCCGGGTAAGGTGTTTCGGTGACTCAGACTTGGTGGCTCAACAAGTATCAGGCAAGTGGGACTCTAAAGACCCTCTCATGGCGGCTTATCGCCGCGAGGTTGATGCCATTGCTGGGCACTTTCAGGGCTACCAAGTAGAGCACATTGATCGCAGGAAGAACGAGGCGGCTGATGCCCTAAGCCGGCTGGGCTCTCAGCGAAAGCCGGTGCCGCCTAATACTTTCTTGGATGTCCTGTATAACCCTTCTGTTAAATTACCTACAGAGGAAGACTTGGCTGTCCCTGACCCGGAGGCACGATTGGTGGCGGCTCTCCACATCATACCGGACTGGACAGTACCTTATCTGGCTTACATGACCCGGGGAGAGTTGCCTGAGGATGAAACTTTGGCCAGACAAATAACCCGGCGGGCTAAGTCAATGATTGTTATCAATGGCGAGTTGCATCACCGCAGTGTTACGGGAGCGTTTCAGCGTTGTGTTTCCCCTGAGGAAGGTCAAGAGATCTTGCGTGAGATTCATGAAGGGGATTGTGGCCATCACGCCGGCTCAAAGTCTCTTGTGGCCAAGGCTTTTCGTCATGGTTTTTATTGGTTGACGGCTCATGCTGATGCAGAGAACTTGGTCAGTAAGTGTGATGGTTGCCAAAGGTTCTCGCGACGGGCTCATGTGCCGGCTCAAGAGCTGAGGATGATCCCAATTACTTGGCCCTTTGCGGTCTGGGGGCTTGATATGGTTGGGCCTTTTAAAAGGTCCAAGGATAAGAAGACCCACCTTTTGGTGGCAGTTGATAAATTTACCAAGTGGGTTGAAGCGGAGCCAGTTAGCAAGTGTGATGCAGCCACGGCGGTTCAGTTTATGAAAAAGGTGATCTTTCGCTTTGGTTTTCCACATAGCATTATAACTGACAATGGCACCAATTTATCCAAAGGCGCCATGGAGGAGTTTTGTCAACGAGAGCATATCCGACTTGATGTCTCCTCGGTGGCTCATCCTCAATCCAATGGTCAAGCTGAGCGAGCTAATCAGGAGATTCTGAAGGGCATCAAGCCCCGGCTTTTGGTCCCTTTGCAACGGACGCCGGGTTGTTGGGTGGAGGAGTTACCCTACGTGTTATGGAGCATCAATACTACTCCTAACAGGTCTACGGGTTTCACCCCTTTCTTCATGGTTTATGGAGCAGAAGCAGTCCTCCCAAGTGACATCCGTCATGACTCGCCTCGAGTGGCGGCTTATGTTGAAGCGGATAATGAACAGGCGCGCCAAGATGCTCTTGACTTGTTGGACGAACAGCGTGATGTGGCAGCAGCTCGATCAGCGATTTACCAACAAGACCTGCGTCGTTATCATAGTCGCCGGGTTAAGTCCCGGGTCTTCCAGGAAGGTGATCTGGTGCTCCGGCTCATCGAAGATCAAACAGATGCGCACAAGCTATCCCCGCCTTGGGAAGGACCCTTTGTGGTCAGCAAGAATTTGCACAACGGGTCATATTACCTCATTGACATTCGGGAGCACAAAGATTCACGTAAGTCGAAGGAAGAGACCCGTCGGCCGTGGAACATAGCTCAGCTTCGGCCATACTACACTTGAGCCACCGGCTCTCCTAATGTACATATTTCTCTACGCCATGTATATATTATGATAAGCAATAAAGCAGGACCTCTGTCCTTTTTTCTCCTCCAAATGTGCACGTGTTGTTTTCATTGCAAGATTACATGATAACTTGAAGGAGGATCCGGCTTATGATCGTATTCGAATCTAGCCGTAAGCAATAAGGTCACTTGGGGGCTTCCTGTTCAAACATGGGTCGTATTCGAACCAAAGAGAACATAGCTGTCGATACCCATTTGATTGGCAAAGTGCCGAGCTCATTGGGGAGTTTTCTTTGATCATATTTGAATCATAGTTTAACCCCTTTGAGAACCGACGTGGATCGTATTCGAATCAGCGTCGTTAAACAATTCTTAAGGTCATTTGGGGGCTTCCTGTTCAAACATGGGTCATATTCGAACCAAAGAGGACATAGCTGTCGGTACCCTCTTGATTGGCATCGCCACACCCACTGGGGGCTATATGATCGCATTCGAATCTTAGCATAACCCCTTTGGGCCGGGTCTCTGGTCGTATTCGAACCGGAAGCCCCTAAGTTCTTCGGCTTTATCGTAAGTTTCTTCTGATTATTTCAAAGTGTGTACAGCCGGGTCTCACTTTGCCGGCTTAACATTGATTTACAGTGTTAACTATTAAGACAGGTAAATCGGAATTAAGGTACCAACCTTATTACCCGGGTTATCTAAACCGGAAGTATGCTTGCAGACCGCTAAGTGTGTTATTACGGCTGTATTAGGGATATAATTGAGGACCAGTCTTTTTTGATTCGTATTCCGGGTTATATATCTAAAATATATGATTCTCAGTGTGGTAAGCTGCCTAGAGACTTGTGATTTGTCCTTGTATGCAGGATATCTGAAAGCAACTATTTTGAGCTTAAGGAAACTAAATGATTGATTACGACCCGGAGGAATATAAGGAAGACAATTTCAATAGACTTCAGCATTCAATGCGTGCACGATGGCACGGCACAGTTAAAGTGTTGACCCTATTCTATTACAAGACTCGTTGAGTCCAAAAGGGTGAGGCATTGTTTTATAAGCCGCCTGCAAAGTTAAGACGCTTGCTGGGTGGAAGTCTCCGGCTCGTCCCTCTCTTCTCCTCTGGCTGTTCCCAAGGCCTGGAAAGTCGATGACTTCCAGTCGATGCCGCTCAGAGCTTCGAATTGAGCCTCCTCGTCAATTAACCCCGCCGGGTCAATCTCCGGGGCGAAGGTGTGCTGACGAGCCGGCGGGATTAAGTTGAGGGCTTCATAGCGCGGGGTCGGGATCCTCTGATTTTCCGCATTGTAACCCGGCTGGTACTTGGTCAGATCTGTGTCGTTTCCAATGAGGGTGGCCACCGGGCGCACGATCTTCACGCAGGCGGCAAAGTCCCTTTGATCGAAGGCTGAGCCGTCTTCCTTCAAACTTGGATAGCCGAGGGCAATGTCCGCCGGGTCTAACTCTGGAAGGAACGCCTTGGCCCGGCTCAGCGCGGCGATCGCTCCGGCTCTTGCAGAGGCCCGTCGCAGCTCTTGGATACGTTGAGGCAGAACGGCGAGCCGGCGAAGAACTTCCGCCAGGTGAGTCGGCACCTCGTTGGATAGGGCCACCACAGCCAAGGCACGCTGTGACCCGGTGTAGAGCTGCTCCACCAGGGTGTACACGGCCTTCAGCTTGGTTACCACACTCTGGTTGAGGTTGGCACTTCTGGGACCTGTTTAATAGAATCAGATAAGCCGCCGACGAGGATGAATTATGAGATATAAAAATTCTAAACTTGATGAAAGCCGGTGAGATGACTTACCGAAGATTGCGGCAACCATTTGGGACACCTGGCGCTTTAAGCCGGAGAGTTCGGCGGTCTTCTCTGAGAGAGCCTTCTCCGCCTGTTCGGCCCGGTTCACCAGAGTGGCCTTCTCTTCGGCCCAGGCTCTCCGTTCAGCATCGAAGTTTGTCTTCAGCTGTTCTTGTGCGGCAATACTGGACACAAATTTAGCATTTGCTTTCCGGGTCTCCATTTCTTGTGTCTTCAGCCGGCTCTTCAGATCGGAGATGTCAGCTTCAAACTTTTTACAAGCAGCCTGCATAATTTCCGGGTTATAGGATGAACAGTTATTGTGCATTTTTAAAGTCCCAAGCACTTTCCAAGCAAAGACACTTGGCACTTGGGAGCTAATGCATATCGAACGTTTCTATCTACAACTTGCCGGTTCAAGTGAGTAAGCCGGAACTTAAAGTCTACAGCATACTCAATCATAAGTCGTTGACTTGGGGGCTAGCATGGTAAAGGTAACTATGCAGTAAGTAAGAGGACAGAAGAATAATACCTCATATTTCTGCTGGATCTGGTTCACCATGGCAATCTCTGCGTCCCGGCTCTTGTGCACTTGGCTGACGAAGCCGGAGACGATCTCTCCAATGTTCAAATTGGCGTAGTCGGTGAGGTCCAGGTTAACCCAGCGGGACTCTAGCAGCTCCCCTTTGGCGGAGCACTTGGCCAGCGCAGTAGGTCTCCCCGGCTCAACAAACTCCGTCCGGGTCATCTGCTGGTTGAGCCGAGCTGGAGGCCTCCGGGTTAACAGAAGCTTCTGTTACGGGCTTGTTGGTTGGAGCAGCGGCCTCAGGAGCAGAGGCAGCTGGCGGTTCTTGAGCGGCTGCCTCTGGCTCAGGCAAATTCCGGCTCATCGACCGGCTTGTGCTTCTTCGCCCTTTTGCTGAGTTTTGCTTGAGCACTGAAAAGACAAAAAAGATTAAGCACAAAAGTGTAAGTAAAGACAAGTATAACATGAGATGATTATCATTACCCGGGCACGGTCTTGAAAGCCGGAAGATTCGACTGCATAGAGTCGCCAGAAGAGGGGGAAGTTTCCTGATAATTTGAGTCAGAAGAGTTGAGTGGTTGACGTATAACACCTGCCAAAGGATGAAAAGGGTACAACTTTGAGATCACCTCGGTCCGGCGTTTCCTCGATGCGTCAGGTAACCCGGCGGAAAGGTCAGTGTCTTTGTTGGTCCGGGTGTGCCGCCGGCTTTCATGAACCTGTCGCTTCAAAATAAATTGAGGATCTTGATAAGCTAAAGGATTGGAAAAGCTTACTTTCCGGGTTACCCTTCGGACTTTTAGCCTTGGCAAGGGCTCCGAGTCGGAGGAAAGTGACATTACCTCTTCAACCACCGGGTTACTTGCGCCGGTGTCATCCTGTTGATGAATAGTATGGATAAGGTGGACAGAAGTAAATAGCAGATATAGCAAGAGCTTACAGGTTCAGGGGTTACCTCTGACTCGGAGCTGTCGCTTAATTGCATCAGCTCTGAAGCAGTTGGCCTACTTCCCTTCTTACGGGGAGCGGCTTTCTTGGTGGCTTTCTTCGCCTTTCTGGCCTTCTTGGCCGCCTCATGGTCATATTTGACCCGCCAGAACTTGTCATCAGCCTGAAAAATACAATGATGATTTCTTAAAACGATTCAGATGAAAGTTATATACAGAAGAAGATAAGATGTTCAGATCAGCGGCTTACCGCTGGGGCTGGGTTGGTCTTGCAGAAGGGGGCTAACCCGGTCCTCCCGCAGTCTGCCAGGCTCTCGTTCAAAAGAGCCTTGGTCATATCCTCTGCAACATCTTCAGGAAGATCGTTGCGGCTGTGTCTCTGGGGGTCATCCTTTCGGCCCGTGTACTCGCACATTAAGCCGGGGCGGCGGCTCAATGGGATCACCCGCCAGGAGATCCAGACCCGGACCAGATCGATTCCGTTGAGACCATTGCCCAGGAGAGCCTTGATCTTGTTTATGGTGGGGAGCAGAGGTTGGCGCTCCGCTTGAGTCAGCTTGTCTGACAGTGGGTGTGTTGGCTCCAGACGCGAGGGGCGAAAGCCGGGCAACGGACTCTCATCAGCCGGCAACGTGTCTTGGCAGTAGAACCACGTCAGATTCCAGTCTTTGGGGTGGCTTGGCGGCTCTGCGTAAGGGAAAAGGCAGTCCCTCCGCCGCTGAATGGAGATGCCACCTAGCTCCAAACTTGGCCCATTGGCGCACTCATTCTGACGGTTCAGGTAGAAGAGCTCTCTGAAGAGCAGCAGGCTGGGCTCCTCTCCAAGATAGACCTCGCAGAACACTTGGAAGTTGCAGATGTTGGACACCGAGTTGGGTCCTATATCTTGTGGCCGCAGGTCAAAGAAGTTCAGCACGTCTCTAAAAAACTTTGAGCCGGGCGGTGCGAAGCCCCGGCTCATGTGATCCGCAAAAATGACCACCTCCCCGTCCTTTGGCTGTGGTCTCTCCTCTGATGGGTCAGGGGCACGGTAGGACATGACATCCTTCTTGGGCAGGTAGCCTGACTTGACAAAATCCGCTAAGGTCTCATTGGTGACATTGGACCTCATCCAATTGCAAGTGATAGAGGCTTTAGGAGCTTTGGGAGGCATGGTGAAAGTCGGCAGCCTATGATAAATGGAAACGTCCGGTTTAAGTATAAGCCGGAGGGAAGTTATAGTTCAATGTTAAAGTGGCGGCTTACAGAGGGGACTAATGACATATATCTAAGTGCACCAGGTTATTTAAGCCGCCCAAGGTATTGAGAGTAATTCAATTGTCTACGGCCTTATCACAGATGAGCCGGAAAATTCTATGGCGCATGGTCTCCTTTGAGTCGGAAGGTTCTACGGCGCGTGGTTTCTTTAAGCCGGAAATGTAAACCGCCATGACTCAATGAGTGCAGTTTTTTACTAAGTGTGGTGAAAACAGGTTTCACACATTGCGGTAAATATTTTGGATCAAAATGGTCGGGCAAAAGGAAAATTTCTAGACCTAAAAACAGACGCAGGGGAGTTCTTGAGCTCGAACGAGGCCTTTATGCAGTGAAAAGAGGTCTACTTGCGTGGGAAATGGGTGCTAAAACATCTACCGCAGTGGTTCTATACAGGGCTAAGATCAGAAAAGGGCAGTAAAAATGAAAACTACCGGAGCTTGTGGGCGACGGCGAAGAACACGAAGAACGCGGACGAACCCTACGGCAGATCTGTTCTACAGGGCAAGCAGGACTTACAGGGGCTGGTGAGTCGCGGAGGTCGTCGCGTTTCTCTGGTCAAATCAGGGTGATGCAGCGGCCTGAGTTGGTGACGGCGAGAAGACCCGCGGCGGCGGCAGCAGCAGAGCTCGAGCAGGGGAGCAGTGGCGCGAGGAAGAAGACGAAGAAGAGAGGAGTGGCTGAAGGCCCGTCGGGCCGGCCTATTTATAAGGGCGAGCTCATAAGTGGGCGCGAGAAACGAGGAGACCACGGCGTGGTTATCTCCCCACGAAACGCCTCGATTTTCGGGATGGCAGTAAAGATAAGATCCGTTGCGGATCTGGTGGAGTAAAAAACGGGCTTAATGGAAGATGACGTCACGGCGGATTACCCGGAGTCCAGAGAATGACGTCACGCCGGGTTATGGCCTTCACACAAATGGTAAGCCGGAGATTTTTCTGTCGAAAGAATTGAAGATTGACATGAGCCGGCTCAAATCAATCTGGGGCCTAATGTTGAGGATATAGACCTTAGAGTCACCCGCCAGGAGGGGCCGGGTTACTCATATGGTCATTGCCAGAAGCCCGGCGCCAAGCTTGAAGACGGTGGGCCAAAGATGGGCTTAAGACCCGGATATGGCTTAAGGCCCGTAGTTACAATCATTATCATGGTAGAACTTGTAGTGTAAGGCAAGAATAGTTGAGAGTCCGAGCCGGACACTCTTATGAGCCGGACGGGACTCTGAGAGCTGCTGGGCATCAGCCTCCCTATATAAAGGGACGACCCGGCAGCGGTTTAGGGACAAGCAAGATCTCATCGAGAGCCAGGCATAGCAGTTTAGCTCCCAGGTCATCGAAACCCTAATCAATACCACCTCAACTGGACGTAGGCTTTTACCTTCACCGTAAGGGGCCGAACCAGTATAAACCCTCATGTTCCTTGTCCCGCTTAACCCCTTCAAGCTTCCTAGCTGCGATGGCTCCACGACTAAGTCCTAGCTCAAGGACATCTGCCGTGACAATTCCACGACACCTTGGCTTTTAAAATATCCAACATTGCCTGATGTTCAATGGTGTCAAAAGCCTTTTCAAAATCCAATTTCAGAACAATGATTTCCTCCTTTGACTTATGACATTGGTGTAAATATTCATAAGCCCACCCCAAACAATCATGAATAGATCTTTCTTTAAGGAAACCATATTGGTTGATGTGGACCAATTTCAGAATCACCTTTTGCAATCTATTTGCCAGCAGCTTAGTAACAATTTTCAGATAGCTATTCAGTAAAGAGATAGGCCTAAAATCATTTGCTGTCAATGGAGTACTCCCCTTTGGAATGAGTGTTATGAATGAAGTGTTCAAACTCTCAAGAGAGATGTGCCCTGCATGAAAATCATAAATGAATTTGAGCACATCTCCTTTAATAATATCCCAACATGACTTGAGGAATTCATTGTTAAAACCATCAGGGCCAGGAGACTTGTCATTCGGGAGATCATTAACAACAGCTTCAATTTCTTCTTCAGTAAAAGGCAGTCCAGATTGCCAAAAATATCTGAATGTTGTCTCTGCCCATACAAAGAAACCAGATCAAAGTGCATTGTGGTTTTTTGGGATGTGCCCATTCTTTTTTTGTAAGCATCCAAGAGAATTGCAGCTTTGCCAGCATGATCTGAAATCTCCACTTGGTCCTCAATGTGAAGAATAGCAATATGATTATGCCTGTAATTGATGGAGGCTTTGGTGTGAAAGAATTTTGTGTTTTCATCTCCAAACTTCACCCCCTTGATTTTTCCTCTCTGCTTCCAATATATCTTTTGATTACTCAGCAATATAAGCAGTTGTTCTTTAAGCATAGCCCTGCAATTCCATTCATGAATATCCAGCTCTCTAAATTCCTCAAACAAATCCCACATGAAGATGAGCTCATTTAACTTTGCAATTGCAGTTTTCAGACAGGACAGAGATTTAGCCCACAGCTTCAAAGCTCTTCTTAAAATCTTGAACGTAGCATTCAAAGTCTGAACAGAATCAAGGTTTCCCACTGGGGTACTCCAAGCAGAAGCAACAACCTGTTTGAAATCAGAATGATGCAACCAAAAGTTTTCAAACCTGAATACTCTTGCCTTTGGGATAGAAGTACCAACTTTTATTACACAGGGCAAGTGATCAGATATAGGTTTTGCAAGTGGTAGCACAATTGTGTTAGGGAATGAAGTCATCCAGGAAGCAGAAGTGAAAAACCAGTCAAGTTTTACCAACAAAGGATCATGCTGCATGTTACTCCAGCTGAACTTTCTACCATGCAAAGGTAATTCAACCAAACCTTGGTTACTAATTGCCTCGTTGAACATAAGCATATCATTAACATCTCCCCCAGGTCTGTTCCTATCTGATGGTGCCCTCATAAGGTTGAAATCTCCCATTAGGATCCAATCAACATCATCAGGCATGTGAATATTTAAAAACCAGTTAATAAACTCCATTTTGTCTTGTGGGTCACATGGACCATAAATATTTGAAAGAATCCAAGACTGATTGGAAATCAAACTGGTGAACTGCATGGAAAGTGAAAACCTGTTTTGTGCAATGATTTCTCCTGAGAACTGAGAGCCATTCCAGGCCACCGGGAGCCCCCAGAAGCTCCAACAGAGGGGAGGAAAGCAAAATTATTAATTCGAGAGGGGCAAATTTTTTTTAAGTAAGTTGTGTCAAAGGTCTCTCTTTTGGTTTCTTGAAGGCACACAATATTACAATCACTCTCATCAATCTTCTGTCTTAAGGCCAGGCATTTGTCCTCAGAATTCATACCTCTAATGTTCCAATTTAGAATATTCTAGCTTCTGTTTGTGTTATTCATGGAAACAAATTGAGATTTTGTACCAGAGAGCAAGCACCACTTATCCTTTCCATACCCATTAAGCTTTGCTAGTCTTGATACCCATGGTAATGGGATTGCTGAGTCCTCGTGGCTCACAGATTACTACAACACCAGTTGCAGGTACAGGTTTTGCGATCATCATGACGCGAGAGCGATGTTGCTTGTTTTGGAGATCTTCTCCTGCTTCTTCTTCGATCAGGGGATAGGTTCCAGGTCGGCAGCCTGGCTAGCAGGGTGGATGTCGTTTGAGTTTCCATTTGTGTTTCATTTGTAGTCGGATGTTGATCTTGTGTATGATGTATTGATGTATTCTTGCGGCATTTGTATGCCTTGTATGTATCCCCATCTATTATGTAATGTTGATGTAATGATATCCACCTTGCATAAGCGTCTTCAAGATGCGCTTCTATCCTTGGTGGAACCTTCGAGTTCCTTCAGGATAGGGTCGCATCTTGGGCATGACACACCTCCACCACCTCCGCATCAAGACAGTGCCCTGGCGCCAAGGCGCGCGGCCCCTCGGCGCGACTCACCGCGCCGGGCGCCCGCGTGAGAAGAAGGAAGCTGCCAAGAGGTTCCTCGGCCGCAAGAAAACACCCCCGCGCTCCCAGCGCCACCGCGACAAGACCGCGTGCCGCCTGCGGTGGCGGTACGCGAACATCAGGGGCAGGCTCCACGTCAGCAAAGGGCCCCGGTGGCCACACCAGGCTGCCGCGCCTTCACTCCAGAGCTGCGTAGCGTCGTCTGGCCGGGCAAGTTCAAGCCAGACCTGCCTCCTCGCTACGACGGCACCCCCGACCCTGCGGAGTTCTTGCAGCTCTACGAGCTGAGCATCGAGGCAGCCAACGGCGACGAGAAAGTCATGGCAAACTGGTTCCCCATGGCACTCAAGGATGGTGCTCGCTCGTGTCTCCTGAACCTGCCCCCGGGCTCGATCTCCTCCTGGGATGAGATGCGGGATCGCTTCATCGCCAACTTCCAGGGCACCCGCGGCGGCCCGCCGGTCACGGGCGACTTGCGCCGCATCAAGCAGCAGCCAGGAGAGACCCTGCAGAAGTACATCCAGCGCTTCAACAGCGTTCGTCTCAAGATCCCCAAGGTGACGAATGAGGCCATCATTTTTATGTTTTCTGACGGCGTCCGCGACGTCAAGATGAAGGAGGAGCTCGCCATCCACGAGGAGCTATGCACGGCTCTGGAGCTTTTCAACATGGCAACCAAGTGCGCAAGAGCTGAGGAAGGGCGTCTTTCCCTTCTCGAGCTCCCTGCTACCGACCTAGAGGAGAAGAAAGCCAAGGCCAAAGACGTGAAGCGCAAGGGGGTGGCCATGCTCACGGCGGAGCCAGACACGAAGCGCGGCCGGGACCATCCCGTGTCGTCCAATAGCAGTCGACCGTTCTGCGCCTTCCACAACGTACACAGCCACAACACCAATGACTGTCAAGAGCTCAGAGCCATTCGAGATGGACGCTTCGGTCGACGCCCCGAGCGCAACGACCGGGGCCACGGCCGACGAGGAGGACGAGGCGGAGGACGCTGGGACGATCACGGCCCCCGCCAGGAGTGGCATGACCGGCCTCGCGAGGACCGCTGGCAGGACCAACATCGTGAGGGCGCCTGGAGGGATCAGCCTCACGAGGACCGCCCTCAGGGTAATGCTGGTCTCCCCCCATTGCCACCACCGCCAAGAAGGAACGACGACCACCATCAGGACGAGGGGGCTGGGGGCTTCCAGGAGCCGCATGCTATCGCCTGCATCTTGGGCGGAGCTCAGGCCCCAGCATCCCAGTGCATCTTCATGCAGTTCTCTCGCGAGGTGAATGCAGGCCTTCCCAGGCTCGAGGCCACGCGCCCGCTCAGGTGGTCCAAGTGAGCAATCACCTTCAGCTCGGCGGACCAGCTCAAGTGCGTGGCGATCGCAGTCGCCCTCCTGATGCTGTGCTCAACCGTCATCAGCAACGTCCAAGTTACCAAGACCCTCATCGACGGTGGTGCAGGGCTTAATGTCATGTCCGTCGAGACATTCGACAGCCTCCAAGTGCCATACGATCAGCTACAGCCTACTAAGCCCTTCTCAGGAGTGACCGATGGCTCCACCACCCCGATAGGGCAGGTCCGCCTCCCTGTCACCTTCGGCCAGTGCGACAACTACCGTACCGAGCTCATCGACTTCGACGTCGCCCACATCCGTTTGCTGTACAACGCCATCCTTGGGTATCCTGCAGTAGCCAGGTTCATGGTAGTGACTCACCACGGCTACAACGTCCTCAAGATGCCAGGAAGCGGCGGGATCATCACAGTCCCCTGTGAAGAAAGAGATGCGGTGTGCTCCCTCGAGCGCGCCTTCCAAGCCACAGCAATCGAAGACCCTGACGGCAAGGGCACGCAGTACCCTCCTGAGGCCATCCCCAAGAAGAAGAAGCCGCTACTCCGCATAGGCCCCCAGGGGGGCGGCGTCTCTAGCAGCACCGCTTCAGGATTAGCGCCCGCGGCTGGGGCGCCTCCTTCCCTTGCATAGGAAGGCGCGCCCGGCGCCCTCCTCGGGCAGGGCTCGGGGGCTCTCTTCTGGAGGGCCTCAGACCTAGTCAACATCACGAGGAAGGCGCTCGGGCACCATGTGGAGGCATGCTTTGCGACACGTTTCCCTCAGGAGGACAATGGGCAAGGAGCGCCGGCGCTCAGGAGTTCGTCGCCAAGACCACTCAGGAGCTACAAGTGCAAGAGCCATGTGCGGCGACCGCCGCCCACCTAGCGCAGCTCCCCATCCAGGCGAGGATAGCGGGCTGTGCGTCTGCATCGACATCCCAGGGCTCAACAGGGCCGCATCTCAAGAGCGCTTCTGGCCTTCGCGCGTTGGGTGGTGTGAGGGTCCACCCCACAGCTATGTCCGCATGCCGTTTGGCCTGCCGAGCATGGCAGCCGCTTTCCAGCGCAACCTACGGAGCATCCTGGCGGCTTAGGAGGCCAGGCATCATGCGGTCCTGGTGGAGATGGAGACGGTCCTCAAGGAACCGCCCGAGCCCCCAGAGCCTCCAGAGGCTCAGGACCCAGGCGGCTCATGAGGAGCGGCCCCTTCATCACACATCTTCGGCTACCCCAACACCCCTTCGACAGCAGAACCAGATGACATTTTCCAAGTTTATTTAGCTGGGAGCGCCCTTCGGGCCGCATCATTCCCAGGTCGCATGGGCCTATCCCTGCGGCATGCATCTTTTCGCATCTTTAGCTTACCCTACTGGGGGCCCCCCTCAAGCTGCATCATCCCCAAGCCGCTTGGGTCCGTCCCGGCGGCATGTATCGTTATTGCATCTATCTAAGCTAGTTCGCTTCCCATGCATGAGTTATTTATAGTCATCCCCTGCTTAATCGTCACTCATCGTGTCCTCCCGCATCGCCGATCGACCCTCTGCTCACCCCGCAACGGGGGCTACTCATGCTGGCACGACGCTTGTGCTCGGGTCCATCCCTGCAACGCTGACAAATCTGAGCGGTTGAGCTCTGGCTCGCGGCACACCCGTGCACGTCACCTCACCAGACCCTCAGTACCTTCGTCTTCTTGCGGAACGATCGGTGGCAAACCGGCAAGCATGGTCACAATTCGCACCCCCTCTCACGCTAACCTGCAGGAACCTCCCGAGAGCAATAGCGGGCGGCACCATGGGGGCTCGTGAGCATCACGACTCAGGAGCTCTTACTGGCTCTCCAGCCCTCACCCCCTGGCCTTGACCACGGCATCGCGACCTGGCATACCAGCGGCGGCTGAGCTCGCTCGAGGGCCGGGACCCGAGGACGTAGAGCACACGGAAGGGCGTGGGAAAGAGGGGGAGCCCCACACGTGCCTAACCTGGCTATACTACAGTCACCAACGCGCAGGGAGCCCGGTGCTGCGCAAGGAATCGACTCTGACTACCAAGATAAGTTCCGCATCCATGTCAGCTGAGCACCACGGCACAAGATTCCCATCTCTTACAGCCCTGAAGCGGCAGTGTCGCCTCCCTTCCCCACCTTTAGGTGGCTGCTTGCACGCCAAAGGGGACCTCTTAAGCATCGCGCCTCAGGAGCTCTTACTGGTCCTCGGGCCGCTCACCTCCTGGCCTTGACCATGGCATCGCGACCTGGCATACCAGCGACGGCTGCAGCCCGCCTCGGGACCGGGACCTATTGGCGTAGAGCGCCAAGCTACCGCGAGGTTGGAAAGGGGAGATTAGGCCGAAGCGGGGCATGCATTCATAAATCTTCATAATAAGGATGATGTCAGCAAAAGACATTACAGACCCTTTACACGCCCCCACGGAGTTCACCTTAATTCCTCATAGGGAACAGAAGGAGGAAGTTTCTAGGCGCCTTATCTACACGCACCAGCACCGCCGACGCCATCATCAATAGTGGGCCACGGGAGGCCGGCGCCAATCCCATCCAGATCAGCGACGGCGACGGCCTGACGCTGCGGCTGCACTCCGGGCACGGTATGAGCTTGGAGGCACGTAGCTGTCGTCGCTCATCTCCGGAGTCTCGTAGGGCTCGGGAGAGTCGCTGGACTCCCAAGCGTCACCGCTGCTGCCAGAAGAAACGCTGGCGAGGCTAGCGGCGGACCTTGCCCCTGCCGCCACGTCATCCCGATGACCCCCTTTAGGGCAGCACTCCAAGTGGCAGCCTTCCTCGTCGAAGACCTTGAAGAACATCGTGGAGGCGCCGTCGTACTCAAAGTGGATGGCGAGGGCGCCCTCCGCACGGCAAACCCGGGCAACCTCGCCCCAGCCACGGGTCATGAAGATCTTGGCCAGGGAGACGACCTCAACCTCCGCCCCAGTCGCTGGGGCATCGCACTCAGCATGCTGCAGCCAAAACTCGAGGGGTCCCCTCGGCGGCATCTCGGCGGAGAAGAACTGCGGGAAGCGAATCCAAGTGCGCGGAGGCATTGCCGCCCACATCACGAGCTCGCACGAGGAGCCCTTGGCATGGGTTCCTAGGGCAATGGTGCGTGCCACCATGGCGCAGCGACCGCGGCCCCGACGGGGATGACGCTGGTCGCAACCTCTACCTCCGGATCCCCCGGCCTGGGCGTACAAGGGCATCGGATACCCCGGGGGAGGCCGCTCGCACCAAGGCCTCCACACCTCTGGCCTCATGACTACATCACGGCGCTTGGTCAGCCTCTTCTTCGGCGGAAGGAGCGCCGGCTCGTCGCGGGGTTTTTTTCCTTTTCTCAGGCTGAGAACCTCCGAATAGGGGCCATGGGAATCACTGCGAGCGATGGAGCAATGGAGGAGAAGCAAGTGGAGAAGGAAGAGATGTATGACGGGGGCTCCGCCTCCTCCTCATTTATAGCAGGAGAAGGCCAACTCGCGACCATCACGATCACATGTAATGATGATTTTTCTCTGCATGCAGCAGGGACTCGTCAAGTCGGGCAATTGCCGAGGCAGCATGGGGAAGCGGAGATGCCCATGTCCCATCAATCGCCACACATCAACCGAGGCCACAGGCTGTTGGGGCCCGCGGCGCTCCGCACTTGCCCCTTCGCTTCGCCTCGAAGCCAAGTCCGAGCGCGCCCTGGGCCTGGGGGCTACTGTCTGTGTCCTAGGAACGGGGGTCCCCAGAAATGCCTGCCTGCGGCCCACGGCGTGGCTCCTCCAGCGGCCCTGTACGGCCCAACTTCATCAGCGAACACTCAAGACCCTCGCGAGGGGCGGAGAGATCAAGGCGAGGGGCACCTCGCGAGGTTCCTGTGATGCAAGCCATGACGACCAAGACCAGGCGGGCGCCAGAGCGCGCAGCATACTCATTTCCTCTTTGGTGCTAAAGGGGCAAGCGCAGGCCAGGAGTCCCGAGGCATCAGGAAAAGGTTTCCATATCAGTGCAACAAGACCAAGACCAGCAGGACGACAGGATGGAGGTCACCGTGGAGCCCAGGACAGCGTCATCACCAGAGCCTTTGGCAGGCGAAGACCACCTTTAGTCACGATAGCTTGTACTAGTTGTCTCCCTTCAAATTTGGCCATTGTTGGACCCCTTCCCGCCTATGTTTGGGAAGAGGGCCAGGGCCTCTATAAATAGGACTAGCCACCACAGTAGGAGGCAACTGATCTTGGGCTATTCAGATCATCCTCATCCACACAAGCTCACCAAGCACAAGAGCACCTCTTCTCAGGAGGCTGTTCTTCCCATGTAGCTGTTCATCCTCAGCCCAAGGGGCAATCCACCACACCACACTAGAGTAGGGTATTACACCACATCGGTGGCCCGAACCAGTATAAACCTTGTGTCTCTTGTTCTATGAGTTCGGCGCGCTGAGCTTTGAGATCACGGTGAGGGCGTGAGCTAGGGGGAGGAGTGATCTTCGTGCGCACCCCAGAGCTCGACCCTCAAGGGTTTTGCCGGAACCCGAAATCCGACAATTTTCAATATCTAGACTAATTATTGAATGATTTTATGACACTGTTCCTAACCGAACCACACTATAAGCTTGTTGTGTACATGTGAGATTGATAAGATCTGGTACCAATTCCACTCTCTTTGCATTTCATGTTGTGTGAACACTTGATTTATTATCAACTTCAGGAATAGGTAATTTTGGTATTGTTCTTCTCATTTCCTACTTGCACTTGGTTTGAGTTTTGTGATGGATAGGCGAGGTACATCATCAATAGTCTTCGATGGTGAAAATGACTACGTCACCAAGCTACACCCTTTTGGACTAAAACAACCTATGCATGAGGCAAATGAAGCTTTCAATGAGCTCATCGAGAACCTCTCCATCGACATTCGTCATTCTAAGCTCTGACCCAAAAATACTTTGACACCAAGATGGACGCAAATGGGTCAACTCCGAGAGATGATTGCCAACTGAAAGTCTTCCTAATCTTCATCATCCTCAAGGCAAAGAAGATCAAGTAGCCATTCTTCAGTATTGCCATCTGATGCAAATACTCTACATCATCATCATCTATGTGACGACCTTCAAGGCCCTCAAGCTTCAAATCCACTCCATCTTCTCGAAGTTCCCTTTCTGCCCCTTGCCCTTTTTCTTGAAACTAGTGGTTTTGTTAACCATCAACACTTGATGCTTTTTCTTGATTTCTTCCTTCATCGATTTCACCATCGTGAAGAGCTTGGGAATTGTTTTCGTCATCACTTGCATATTATAGTTCATCACGAAGTTCTAGTAGTTTGGTGATAGTGACTAGAGAACTCTGTCAATCACTATCTGAGCACATGCTCACTGGCTGAGCTATTCTCCTCCATCTTGTAGGCAAAGTACTTGTCAGAGGTCTCATACCTCTCGACACGGGCATGTGTCTGAAATACCAATTTCAGGTCTTGGAACATCTCATATGCTTTGTGGTGTTCAAAACATTTTTGAAGACCCGGTTCTAAGCCATAAAGCATGGAGCACTAAACTATTAAGTAGTCATCATATCGAGCTTGCAAAACATTCATAACGTTTGCATCTGCTCCTGCAATAGGTCTGTCACCTAGCGGTGCATCAAGGACATAATTCTTCTATGCAGCAATGAGGATAATCCTCAGATCATGGACCCAATCCGCATCATTGCTACTATCATCTTTCAAATTATTTTTCTCTAGGAACATATCAAAAATGACGGAGCTAAGTTGCGATCTATTGATCTACAACATAGATATGCAAATACTATCAGGACTAAGTTCATGATAAATTAAGTTCAATGAATCAAATTACTTAAGAACTCCCACTTAGATAGACATCCCTCAAGTCATCTAAATGATACGTGATCCAAATCAACTAAACCATGTCCGATCATCACGGGAGATGGAGTAGTCATCAATGGTGAGCATCTCTATGTTGATCATATCTACTATATGATTCATGTTCGACCTTTAGGTCTCCAGTGTTCCGAGGCCAAGTCTGTACATGCCAGGCTTGTCAATTTTAACCTGAGTATTCCGCATGTGCAAAACTGTCTTGCACCCGTTGTATGTGAACATAGAGTCTATCACACCCGATCATCACGTGGTGTCTCAACACGACGAACTGTCGCAATGGTGCATACTCAGGGATAACACTTATACCTTGAAATTTTAGTTAAGGGATTATCTTATAACGCTGCCGCCGTACTAAGCAAAATAAGATGCATCAAAGATAAACATCACATGCAATCAAAATATGTGACATGATATGGCCATCATCATCTTGTGCTTTTGATCTCCATCTCCAAAGCATCGTCATGATCACCATCATCACCGGCTCGACACCTTGATCTCCATTGTAGCGTCGTGGTCGTCTCGCCAACTATTGCTTCTAGAACTATCGCTAACGCATAGTGATAAAGTAAAGCAATTACATGGCATTTGCATTTCATAAAATAAAGAGACAACCATAAGGCTCCTGCCGGTTGCCGATAACTTTTACAAAACATGATCAACTCATACAATAACATATATCATATCATGTCTTGACCATATCACATCACAACATGCCCTGCAAAAACAAGTTAGACGTCCTCTACTTTGTTGTTGCAAGTTTTACGTGGCTGCTATGGGCTTCTAGCAAGAACCGTTCTTACCTACACATCAAACCACAACGATGTTTCGTCAAGTTTTCTGTTTTAACCTTCTTGAAGGACCGGCCGTAGTCAAATTCGATTCAACTAAAGTAGGAGAAACGGACACCCGTCAGCCACGTTTATGCAAAACTAGTTGCATGTCTGTCAGTGGAACCGGTCTCATGTGCGTGGACATGTAAGGTTGGTCCGGGCCGCTTCATCCTAGAATACCGCTGAATAAAAATAAAACGTTGGTGGTAAGCAGTATGACTATCACCGCCCACAACTCGTTGTGTTCTACTCGTGTATATCATCTACGCATAGACCTGGCTCGGATGCCACTGTTTGGGAACGTAGCATGCAATTTCAAAAAAATTCCTACGCTCACGCAAGATCTATTTAGGAGACGCATAGCAACGAGAGGGGGAGATTGTGTCCATGTACCCTCGTAGACTGAAAGCGGAAGCGTTTGATAACGCGGTTGATGTAGTCGAACTTCTTCTAGATCCGACCGATCAAGCACCGAACGTACGACACCTCCGGTTTCTGCACACGTTCAGCTCGATGACGTCCCTCGTCCTCTTGATCCAACAAAGGTGTCGAGGAAGAAGATGAGTTCCGTCAGCACGACGGTGTGGTGACGGTGATGGTGAAGTGATCCGCACAGGGCTTCACCTAAGCACCACGAGAATATGACCGAGGTGTAAACTGTGGAGGGGGCGCCGCACATGGCTAACAATTGATGTTGCATGTTCTAGGCGCCCCCTCCCAACATATATATATATATATATATATATATATATATATATATAGGTGGGAGGGGAGGAGAGGCAGCCAGGGGCGCCCTAGGGTTGGCCGCCGACCCCTAGGGGCCCTGCCTTGCCCTGCGCCCCCTTTCCATGTATGCATGAAGGGGAAGGAAAGAGGGGGGTGGTGAGGGAAGGAAGTGGGAATCCTAATCCACATTTTCCTTTCCCTTTCCCCCTTTCCTTCTCCTCCTCCTATAGCCTTATAGGGTGCACCAGCCCCTTGTGGGTTGGTGTGTTCCTTCGCAAGGCCCACGTGGCCCATAGGATTGCCGGGGGTACCTGAGACACCTTCCGGTGACCCCATAAGTACCCGATACCCTCCCGAACACTTCCGGTGTCCGAATGCCATCGTCCTACATATCAATCTTTACCTCTCGACCATTTTGATACTCCTCTTCATTTCCGTGATCTCATCCAGGACTCCGAACAACATTCGGTCACCAAATCACAAAACTCATATAATACTATATCGTCATCGAACGTTAAGCGTGCGAACCCTACGGGTTCGAGAACTATGTAGACATGACCGAGACACTTCTCCGATCAATAACCAATAGCGGAACCTGGATGCTCATATTGGCTCCTACATATTCTACGCTAACGGATGGGTCTTGTCCATCACATCATTCTCCTAATGATGTGATCCCATTCATCAAATGACAACACATGTCTATGGTTAGGAAACTTAACCATCTTTGATTAACGAGCTAGTCTAGTAGAGGCTTACTAGGGACACGGTGTTTTGTCTATGTATCCACACATGTATCAAGTTTCCGGTTAATACAATTCTAGCATGAATAATAAACATTTATCATGATATAAGGAAATATAAAATAATAACTTTATTATTGCCTCTAGGGCATATTTCCTTTAGAACCCTAGCTACCTCCTTCGTGCGCCCCCACCTCTTCCTGGATCTGGACGCCGCCGCCTTCGATGCCGTTGCGCGTTACCGTCGACCTCATCTCTACCCCGCCTCGTCACCAAGCCGCCTTCCCGAGCCTCGCCGGCATACATCGACACTAGGAGTGAGCTCGTCGTCACCCTCCGTCTTCCCCTCCCCGCTCCGCCTGCTCGTGCGCTGATACGTCTCCAAAGTTTATGTTGTTTCCTTGTTTTTGAGTTTTGTAGAAAAGGATTACCAAACGAATAAATCTTTCGTGATGATTTTTCTTGGACCAGAAAGACACACGTAGGACTTGGAGAGGAAGGCAGAAGAGTCCCGAGGGCTCCACAAGCCCTCAGGGCGCGCCCCCGGCTTGTGGGCCCTCCGGGAGTCCTCCAGCCCTAATCTTTGGCCTGTAAATTTAGAAATATTCCCAAACCCCCAGAAGCGTCCACCAAAATACTTTTTCCCCGCCGTAACCTTCTGTTCCCGTGAGATCCCATCTTGGGGCCTTTTCCAGCATCCCTGCTGCAGGGGGCTTCGATCATGGAGGGCTTCTACATCAACTCTATTGCCCTTCCGACGAAGTGTGAGTAGTTTGTCTCAGACCTACGGGTCCATAGCTAGTAGCTAGATGGCTTCTTCTCTCTCTTTTATCCTCAATACCATGTTCTCGTCATTGTTCTTAGAGATCTATCCGATGTAATATTCTTTTGCGGTGTGTTGATACGTCTCCAACGTATCTATAGTTTTTTATTGTTCCATGCTATTATATTATTAATCTTGGATGTTTTACAATCATTTATAGTCATTTTATATCATTTTTGGTAGTAACCTATTTACATAGTGCCAAGTGCCAGTTGCTGTTTTTTCCATGTTTTTTACATCACAGAAAATCAATATCAGACGGAGTCCAAATGCCCCGAAACTTTACGGAGAATTTTTATGGGCCAGTAGGAACACAACGGACCCTGGCTGTGCCTGGGGGTGCCCCGAGGGGGGCACAACCCACCATGGCGCGCCAGGAGGCCCATGCGCTCCCTGGTGGGTTGTGCCCACCTCGGGTGCTGCCTGGAACGCCTCTTTGCTCTATAAATACCCCAATATTCTAGAAACCCTAGGGGAGTCGACGAAATATTCAACCAGCCGCCGCAGAGTCTAGAACCACCGGATCCAATCTAGAGACCATCTCGGATGGGGTTCACCACCTCCATTGGTGCCTCTCCGATGATGCGTGAGTAGTTCTTTGTAGACCTTTGGGTCCGTACTTAGTAGCTAGATGGCTTTCTCTCTCTCGCTGGATTCTCAATACAATGGTCTCTTGGAGATCCATATGATGTAACTCTTTTGCGGTGTGTTTGTTGGGATCGATGAACTTTGAGTTTATGATCAGATCTATCTTTTTATATCCATGAAAGTTATTTGAGTTTCTTTGATCTCTTATATGCATGATTGCTTATAGCCTCATATTTCTTCTCCGATATTTGATTTTTTTTGCCAACTTGATCTATTTATCTTGCAATGGAAAGAGGTGCTTTGTAGTGGGTTCGATCTTACGGTGCTTGATCCCAGTGACAGAAAGGGAAACGACTTGTATGTATCATTGCTACTAAGGATAAAACGACGGGGTCTATCTCTACACAGATAGATCTTGTCTACATCATGTCATCGTTCTTATTGCATTACTCTATTTCTCCATGAACTTAATACACTAGATGCATGCTGGATAGCGGTCGATGTCTGGAGTAATAGTAGTAGATGCAGGCAGGAGTCGGTCTACTAATCTTGGACGCGATGCCTATATAATGATCATTGCCTGGATATCATCATAATTATTTGAAGTTCTATCAATTGCCCAACAGTAATTTGTTTACCCACCGTTTGCTATTTTTCTTGAGAGAAGCCACTAGTGAAACGTACGGCCCCCGGGTCTTATTTCTCATATATTTGCCTTTGCGATCTACCTTTCTCTTGCATTTACTTTCAGGTCTATTAATCCAAAAATACCTTGCTGCAATTTTTCCTTATTTATTTTATTTGGTGTTCGATCTATCAATTTACTACAAAACTTTATCCCGTCCGCGCACCGTTTCTGGCGCCGTTACCCGAAAGGGATTGACAACCCCTTTAAGACGTCGGGTTGCGAGTGGTTGTTATTTGTGTGCAGGGGCTGTTTACGTTGTGTTGCTTGGTTCTCCTACTGGTTCAATAACCTTGGTTTCATATCTAAGGGAAATACCTACTGCCGCTGTGCTGCATCATCCCTTCCTCTTTGGGGAAATGCGGACGTAGCTTCAAGCGACATCAAAAGGAATTTCTGGCGCCGTTGTCGGGGACCATCTTCAACATACACCAGGTTCCTAATCACAAATCTCATCTCCTTGCAATTTACATTATTTGCCATTTGCCTCTCGTTTTCCTCTCCCCCACTTCACAAAAATTTGCTGTTTTATTCGCCTCTCTTTTTCGTTCGCCGTTTTCTTGTCGGATCTTTTTTAGTGAAATCTTGTTGTGTGGTCATCAAGACTCAAGAGAACTCCAAGTTATGTGATTTCTCAAATACCAACAATAATGATTTTATTGGCACTCCGATTGCTCCTCCCACCGCTAGTGCGGAATCTTGTGATACTAATACTGTTTTGCTAAATCTTGTTATGAAAGATCAATTTCCGATACTCCTAATGAGGATGCCGCGTCCCATATTAATACCTTCGTGGAATTATGCAATATGCAAAATAAAAAAACGATGTGGACAATGCTGTGGTGAAGATGAAATTGTTTCTGTTTTCTTTGCGTGATTCTGCAAAATTTTGGTTCTCTTCTTTGCCTCGCAATAGTATTGATTCTTGGAATAAGTGCAAAGATGCTTTTATCACTAAGTATTTTCCTCCCGCAAAAATTATTTCCCTTAGAACCCAGATCATGAATTTCAACCAACTTGAACATGAGCATGTTCCACAATCTTGGGAAAGGATGAAAATGGTGCTAAGGAATTGCCCAACTCATGGGTTAAATCTTTGGATGATCATACAATTTTTTTATGCAGGATTGAATTTTGTTTCTTGTAATCTTTTAGATTCTGCCGCGGGTGGGACTTTTATGGGAATTAATTTGGGTGAAGCCACCAAATTTCTTGATAATATTATGGCAAATTATTCACGATGGCATACCGAAAGGGCTCCTACTAGTAAAAAAGTTAATTCGGTTGAAGAAATTTCTTCTTGGAGTGAAAAAGTTAATGCTCTTATGAAATTGGTTGCTAGTAAAAGTGCTCCTATTGATTTTAATGATATGCCTTCGTCTACTTTGATTGAGCAAAATAGTGATGCCATAGATGTGAATTTTATCTCTTGAAATAATTTCAATAACAATGCTTATAGAGGTAATTTTAATCCTAGGCCTTTTCCTAGTAATTCCTCTAATAATTATGGTAATTCCTATGGAAATCAATCTTATAATAATAATAGGAACACCTTTGATCTTGAGAACAATATTAAAGAATTTATCAACACACAAAAAGTTTTCAACACTTCCATAGAAGAAAAGTTGAGTAAGATTGATGATTTGTCTAGAAGTGTTGATAGAATTGCTCATGATGTGGAAAATCTCAAGATGAAATTTTTTGTGCCTAAAGTAGATGAATCAATTAAATCTCTTTGTGTTTCTATGGATGAAAGTAAGAAAAGAATCGCTATGCTTAGAGCTAAAAGAGAATTTTTAGAAAAAGCGTTTTCTAGTGATTTCTTTCATAAAAGTGACGAAGATCTTAAAATGATTGGTGTTTCTTCTATTGATTCTTTGTTTAGTAAAGTTAAGATTGATGAAAAAGGGATTGGAGAAGAGTCAACTTTTGGTAGAAGGCGTCCCAATATTTCGGAGGGTTAAAATCTTGTTGAGAAAATTGATGAAAGTGGGTTTGGAGAGGTCAAAACTTTAACTAGTGATGTGCCCACTCTTTTACATTACAAAGACTTTAATTATGATAGTTGCTCTTTGATTGATTGTATTTCTTTGTGGCAATCCATGATAATCTCACCCCATGCTTATGAACAAAATAAAGCTTTTACTAAACATATTGTTGATGCTATGATGAAAGCTTTGGAAGAAAAATTGGAATTAGAAGTATCAATTGCTAGAAAATTGCATGATGAATGGAACCTACTATCAAAGTAAAGATTAAAAATTATGAATGTTTTGCTTTATGTGATTTGGGTGCTAGTGTTTCTACAATTCCAAAATCTTTATGTGATGTGCTTGATCTTACTAATCTTGAAGAATGTTCTTTGAATTTGCACTTGGCGGATTCTACTATTAAAAAGCCTATGGGAAGAATTAATGATGTTCTTATTCTTGCAAATAGGAATTATGTGCCCATAGATTTTGTTGTTCTTGATATTTATTGCAATCCGTCTTGTCCAATTATTCTTGGTAGACCGTTTTTACGCACTATCGGTGCCGTGATTGATATGAAAGAAGGCAATATTAAGGTCCAATTTACTTTGAGGAAGGGTATGGAACACTTTCCTAGAAAAAGAATTAAGCCACCTTATGAATTAATCATGAGGGCATCTTATGGATCTCGAACCAAAGATGACAAAACTTAGATCCTTGCTTTATGCCTAGCTAAGGGCGTAAAACTATAGCGCTTGTTGGGAGGCAACCCAATGAATAAATTTTATTTTTGCCTTTCGCTTCCTGTTCTTGAGTGTTAGCACAACCATGCTACTTTTATGATTGTGTTTTTTTGTTTTAATTAGTGTTTGTGCCATGTAGAACCGATAGGATCTTCTTAGGTGATAGTTGTTTGATCTTGCTGAAAAAGACATAAACTTTGCGCTCATGAAAATAATTATCATTTTTTTATCAGAAAGTGCTTTTACCCTGATTCTTTTTTAAGAATATTAATATAAAAATTGCTCGGGTCGTCCTATTTTTTGAGAATGTTTGGAGTTCCAGAAGTTTTCGACTAAGTCAGATTGATACAAACTGTTCTGTTTTGACAGGTTCTGTTTTCTTTGTGTTGTGTGCTTATTTTGATGGCTCTATGGTTTTCTTTGATGAGTTTTTGCCATAGAAAAGTTGGAATACAGTAGATATAATACAAAAACAAAATATGAATTGGTTTGATACATTACTTATAGTAGTGGTTTTCTTTCTTACACTAACGGATCTCACGGAGGTTTTGTTGAGTTTTGTGTGATTGAAGTTTTCAAGTTTTGGGTTATCTTACGATGGATAAAGGAAGGATAGAAGAGCCTAAGCTTGGGGTTGCCGCAACATCCCAAGCTATTATCCAAAATTTAGCAACCAACTAAGCTTGGGGATGCCCCCGAGTGGCATCCCCTCTTTCTTCTAACGACCATCGGTATTTTACTCGAAACTATATTTTTATTCGTCACATGATATGTGTTTTGCTTGGAGTGTCTTTTTTGATATGAGTCTTTGCTTGTTTTATTTTGTGTTTTAAGTCATCAATCCTTGCTGGACACACCTATTTGAGAGAGCCAAAATTATGTCATGACTTGTTAGAATTGCTCTCTATGCTTCACTTAAATTTTTATGAGCAATGGACTTGCTCTAGTGCTTCACTTATATCTTTTTTAGCACGGTATGCTTAATATTTTTGAAGAAATGCTCTCTTGCTTTACTTAGATTTATTTGAGAGTTGGTAAAACTTTCAAGAAATTCTCTCTTGCTTCACTTAAATTAATTTGGGAGAAAGAAAAAATTATGCTCATGATCTTCACTTATATTTGTTTGAGCTTAGGAAAAGCAACACATGAAAATTAGACCCAAAGTGATAGATATCCAAGAAGGATATAATAAAAACTTTCATGAAGATCACTGGACAAAATAAACTTTATTCTTAGTAATAGTTTCGAGATATGATGATGTGATATGTGAGTTATGTTGATGAGTAATTATGCTTTAGTAAGAATATTGGTGTAAGGTTTGTGATTCCCTATGCAAGTATGAAAGTCAATAGTCATGCAATGAAAATTATATCCTACTTGTGGTGCATTATTCGGTGTTATTTATGCTTAATGCTTTCTTATGAGATTATCCATTTCTTGGTTGGTCGCTTCTCAATCTTTTGCTAGCCTTCATTTTGCACTAAGTATGATCTCTACTTGTGCATCCAAAATCCTTTAAACCAGTTTTGCCACATGAGTCCACTATATCTACCTATATGAGGTATTCTTTTGCCGTTCTAAGCAAATTTGTATGTGCCATCTCTAATTTTCAAAATAAACTTCTCTTTTGTGTGTTCATTTTGCTCGCGGAGCGGTGAAGGGTGGCTAATATTTTCCATGCTAGATGTGTTATTCTCACGATGAGTGTTTATTCACTTGTCATTGCACGAGAGTAAGGCAAAGGTATTAGGGATGCCCAGTCCCGAAATGCAAAAAAGATGAATTTACTTTATGTTGTCAAATAATAAATTTCTTGGAAAGTGTTGGTATGGAGGGCACCCGTGGATACGGTTAGCCATGGAAAGTGAAAGTATGGTGGAAAAAGGAAGAAACTTTATTTTCTATTTGGGAACCGCCTATGATATATCTAGCATGGAAAGTGTTGGGAACTCTAAGTCGTTTTCGTTGGTGGGATGGATACACCTCCCGAAATGTTTTTATCTCTAAGTTTTTCGCTTTGAGCTCTGGCACACATCTACAAATCCATACTTCCCTCTGCGAAGGGCCTTTCTTTTTACTTTATCTAATTTATATTTTGAGTCTCCATCTTCTCTTATGAAAGCACCAACTAGGAGGCAATATGATCATACTTAGGATCAATGGTTGAGCATGATGGGCTAGGGATAACTTATTTTAGCGTTGATATTTTGAAAGACATGGTTGCTTGTTGATATGCTTGAGTATCTAAATTATCATGTCAAAACATGACTATTACTTTGAACAACTAAAAGTCCAAATGTCCATGCTATAAAGAAAAGAAATATGATATGATATGTTAGGCAGCATTCCACATCAAAAATTCTGTTTTTCTCACTTACCTACTCGAGGACGAGTAAGAGTTAAGCTTGGGGATGCTGATACGTCTCCAACGTATCTATAATTTTTTATTGTTCCATGCTATTATATTATCAATCTTGGATGTTTTACAATCATTTATAGTCATTTTATACCATTTTTTGGTACTAACCTATTGACATAGTGCCAAGTGCCAGTTGTTGTTTTTTCCATGTTTTTTATATCACAAAAATCAATATTAGACGGAGTCCAAATGGCCCGAAACTTTACGAAGAATTTTTATGGGCCAGAAGGAACACAACTGGCCCTGGCTACGCCTGGGGGTGCCCCGAGGGGGGCACAACCCACAAGGGCATGCCAGGAGGCCCATGCGCGCCCTGGTGGGTTGTGCCCACCTCGGGTGCTGCCCGAAACACCTCTTTGCTCTATAAATACCCCAATATTCTAGAAACCCTAGGGGAGTCGACGAAATATTCATCCAGCCGCCGCAGAGTCCAGAACCACCGGATCCGATCTAGACACCATCTTGGATGGGGTTCACCACCTCCATTGGTGCCTCTCCGATGATGCGTGAGTAGTTCTTTGTAGACCTTCGGGTCCGTACTTAGTAGCTAGATGGCTTTCTCTCCCTCGCTGGATTCTCAATACAATGGTCTCTTGGAGATCGATATGATGTAACTCTTTTGCGGTGTGTTTGTTGGGATCGATGAACTTTGAGTTTATGATCAGATCTATCTTTTTATATCCATGAAAGTTATTTGAGTTTCTTTGATCTCTTATATGCATGATTGCTTATAGCCTCGTATTTCTTCTCCGATATTTGGGTTTTGTTTAGCCGACTTGATCTATTTATCTTGCAATGGGAAGAGGTGCTTTGTAGTGGGTTCGATCTTACGATGCTTGATACCTGTGACAGAAAGGGAAAACGACACGTATGTATCGTTGCTACTAAGGATAAAACGATGGGGTCTATCTCTACATAGATAGATCTTGTCTACATCATGTCATCGTTCTTATTGCATTACTCCGTTTCTCCATGAACTTAATACACTAGATACATGCTGGATAGCGGTCGATGTGTGGAGTAATAGTAGTAGATGCAGGCAGGAGTCGGTCTACTAATCTTGGACGTGATGCCTGTATAATGATCATTGCCTGGATATCGTCATAATTATTTGAAGTTCTATCAATTGCCCAACAGTAATTTATTTACCCACCGTTTGCTATTTTTCTCGAGAGAAGCCACTAGTGAAACCTATGGCCTTTGCGATTGTAACATCCCAAAATTCTAAATTTTGGAATGTTATAATAAATAGATTGTTGGATTGTTGTGTGATTGATTGACTGAAAGTGAGTGAAATTCGAAATCTTTTGAAAGTTAAATAAGAGGGAATAAAAGGACTTTCCCAAACTTTCATTTTGCTTTTATGATCTCCATGAATTCAAATTCTTTTCATCACAAAACCCTCGAGAGAAGATGACATGACTTCTTCCATTTATTTAAATGAAAAGGGGTGTTGAAAATATTTGAATATCATTTGAAAATATTTCCAATTCAGAAACTTCAAGCAACTCAATGATTTTAATGAGAGAAGATAAAATGACTTCTTCAAAACATATGAAATATGAGTTGGAAGTTTAAAAGGATCTAATTTAAAGTCCTTTTGGAAATTATTTTCAATTTGGAGTATTTGGGTTTTATTCAAATTATTTTTCTCCAAAATAAAAATATATGGAAAATAGGGTAACATGATTCCCTACAATAGAAAATTGGAGAGAAATAAATTTGAATTAATTTTGGTATTTTGAAAATGATTTTTATTGGATTTTAGTAGAGCAGTAGCACTCTTCTATTTATTTGAATTTTGTGGATTTTATTTAATGCTAGAAAAATGCTCACACTGTAGGAAATCTTTTTCTAAAAATTTTGATATATAATATGCCTATGTACAATTTTATTTTTGTTTTCGTTATACAGTTTTCCTTTCTGTTTCTAATAAAAAACTATACGTACGACCCATATTTATTTATCGCCCTTGCGCTGCATAATAGCATCTGGCGTCCCATCGTTTTTTTTCTCTCCTAAATGGGCCAGGCCCAGCCGGCCATAATGCTTCCCTTTTTTTCTCTCCATAGTTTTTCTTTTCTTTTTTTCAATTTCAAAAAAAGAAAGAAAAGAAACTGCAGCGCCATGTACGTGCGCGCGCAGCCGGCCCGTGGTTCTTTTAGCCCATGCGGTTCCCCGTTTATTTTATTTGTTCGTCTACGTTTAGTCCCACATTGCCTAGCCTTTAACCCCTAAACCTCTTTTGCACCTATAAATATAGACCCATAGAGCCTTCAAAAATTATCCATTGCGGGTTAAATCAATATTTTGGTTTGACTAGCTAAAAATATATTTCTCCTCTCCGGCGGGACTTTTGGAAGTTGTCTTCACACTCCGAAGTCGTCTTTTCTATACTTTATAAAGGTATATTTATTCGTAGAATTCTTTTATCCGTAGCTTTTTTTTCTTCTTCTGCAAAACAGCTTGGCCCTGATTTTTCAAATAGCCATAACTTTTTACTCATTCATCCAAATTAGATGAAACCAGCGCCTATAGTTTCGTCTTGTTTTCACCTATCCAGTTAACCTGTCACGTCAACTTTTTGAAATTTTCAAATTTCAAAATTTGTTCAAATTCATATTCAAACTTCTTTTGTTCATAACTTAAGTTCCGTAACTCCGTTTGAGTTGATTCTTTTTGCAAAGCGAAGCTCTTGACCTAAACTTTCTGATAAGGCCAAATTCACATAATTTTGATACTGTTAGAAATTGTTTTATGTTGCAAGAGTTATTTGCTTGGTTTTGATGTTTTCCGAAGTGTCTTCTTCGTTCTTCTCGATCTTTTGAGAGATTGCTTATGTGTGGTTACTATTGCTTGCTTACGATAGATTGACGGAGTGTGACGAGTAGATCTATCAAGAGTTTTGAGTGCGAATCATCTTCATCAACATTGCAGGCAAGTTCACACTTTGATCATATCCCTTTCATACCCAGTTTTTATGCATTAGATTCAACCCTCAAACATTGCATGAGTAGGATTGATAACATGTGGGTATTGGGAAGTAGTTGATGAGGTAGTACCTATTGCCCTGTTTACAATCAAACCTTTGGGAGTTACTTCACGTTTGCTTATATTGCTATGCTATGCTCGTAGACGTGGATTGGGTTTGAGTGAATTTCCATGACAGATGTGAGATTGTTAATTAATGGTTCAACTTAAGGTGGCTACTTAAATAAACATCTGGGTGGATTGAGGCACCTGGAGAACCCAGTGTTGCCTGTATTTTTGGATATCCCGGAGTACCCGTGTGATCATCCTATGGACCGCCACCCAGACTCAAAGGGATCATAAGATTATTCATGCTAGAAACTTCCGTGTGCAGCCACAAGCCATTATGGGCTCTCGCATAGTTGAGTAAGTTGTGTGAGCTCTTGAAGAGGTGGACTAGCAGATGTAGGGGGATTGTAGGTGTAACGGTCTGCCCGGAGTAGAGAGTAAATGCTTCTGAAAGACTGTGTCTCGATCATCCGTTTCTCAAACACCATGTAGTGCGAGAAATCCAACGGAGGAGATCGAGTCTTGTGGGGAAAAGTGCGCAAACCTCTGCAGAGTGTACAACTAATCATGATTAGCCGTGTCCCCGGTTATGGACATCTTGAGTATCTAGTTCTTGGATTATCCCGTTGATCTCATCGTGTTACTTAATTTAAATTTGATTTGGGTTTAATCACGTTCTTAATTGGGATTGAGATGCTGTCAACCATCTCAATGTTTCACAACCACAATGGTAGTTAAATAAAATTTATTCCTTTGCAGTTGGGAAAAATTGGCTTTTCGCAAAAACATTATAACCATAGAGATTTTCCACCAGCCATATTTGCATGTAGTGATAGCCTTTGTTCATCATTTCCCTATGGTGTGAATTTGCCAGCATATTTCATGTGCTGACCCGTTTGCGGGCTGCAACGTTTCATGTTGCAGGATATCTTACGACGAGTAAGTGATTCGTTAGGGTTACGATTTCTACACTCAACTTTGCCGTTGGTGTTGATGGGAATCCACAACCTTGTTACTTCCGCTATTTGGATTGAGGTAATAGTATTTACGTTACTTTATACATGTGATTTACCTCTGTTATAAATCCTCGAGTACTGTTTGTGTCAGCATACCGATCCAGGGATGACACTTAAGCACAGAGACTTGATCCATTCGGGTCGGGTTGCTACAGCGATCTACTTTTCTCTTGCATTTATTTTTAGATATATTAAACCAAAAATACAAAAAGTACCTTGTTGCAATTTTTCCTTATTTATTTTATTTGGTGTTCGATCTATCAATTTACTACAAAACTTTATCCTGTCTGCGAACCGTTTCTGGCGCCGTTACCCGGAAGGGATTGACAACCCCTTTAACACGCCGGGTTGCGAGTGGTTGTTATTTGTGTGCAGGGGCTGTTTACGTTGTGTTGCTTGGTTCTCCTACTGGTTTGATAACCTTGGTTTCATATATGAGGGAAATACATACCGCCGTTGTGCTGCATCATCCCTTCCTCTTTGGGGAAATACCTTCGTAGCTTCAAGCGACATCATGTGTTTGTCAAGATCCGTTGAATTGTGGATTTATGATCAGATTATCTATGAATATTATTTGAATCTTTTCTGAATTCTTATATGCATGATTTGATATCTTTGTATTTCTCTTCGAATTATCGGTTTGGTTTGGCCAACTAGATTGGTTCTTCTTGCAATGGGAGAGGTGCTTAGTTTTGGGTTCAATCTTGCGGTGTCCTCACCCAGTGACAAAGTAGGGGTAGCGAGGCACGTATTGTATTATTGCCATGAACGGTAAAAAGATGGGATTTTCATCATATTGCTTGAGTTTATCCCTCTACATCATGTCATCTTACTTAAGACGTTACTCCGTTCTTATGAACTTAATACTCAAGATGCATGCTGGATAGCGTCGATGTGTGGAGTAATAGTAGTAGGTGTAGGCACGAGTCGGTCTACGTGACACTGACGTGATGCCTATATGTATAATCATTTCCTTGGATATCGTCATAACTTTGTGCCATTCTATCAATTGCTCGACCATAATTTGATCACCCACCGTATTATTTGCCTTCAAGAGAGAAGCCTCTAGTGAAACCTATGGCCACTGGGTCTATTTTCCATCATATATTTTCAGATCTATAAACCAAAATACCTTGATGCAATTTATTTACTTTTATTTTGTTTTATGTTTTAGTAAGCTTTTATATCTATCTCAATCAAATCTCACCTTTGCAAGTGACCGTGAAGGGATTGACAACCCCTTTATCGCGTTGGGTGCAAGTGTTTGATTGTTTGTGCAGGTGCATAGATTGGAGACTTGCGTGTATCTCCTACTAGATTAATACATTGGTTCTTAACTAAGGGAAATAATTATCTCTACTTTGCTGCATCACCCTTTCCTCTTCAAGGGAAAAACCAACGCAAGCTCAAGAAGTAGCAGGAAGAATTTCTGGCGCCGTTGCCGGGGAGGTTCTACATCAAGCCTACCAAGTACCCACCATAAACTCTCATCTCTTGCATTACATTATTTGCCATTTGCCTCTCGTTTTTCTCTCCCCCGCTTCTAAAACAATTTCGGAAAAACAAAAAAAGATTTGCCTTTTTATTTGCCTTCTTTCCGTTTGCCTTTATGTCTTACTTGGTTTGTTTGCTTGTTCGCTTGGAATAATTGTGTATTTATTGAAAATCAGAAACAAAAAGGTTTATGGATCCACGTAAAGTTTTCTACTTGGATCATCTTCGATCCATATGTGCTCGTGCTAAAACCCCAACTGGTTTAGTTGAGGGAAAATCTTTAGATGAGCATGCTCATTTTGTTCGTCACCGTTTGTATGAAAAAGGGAGACTCTTATGGAATCAAATAAATTGTTTTCTATGTTATGCTTGGAATCTTTGTGAACTTTTTGATTTTACTTGTTGCTCTAAGAACCCTAAAAATCACCTTCCCTACCTATGTGAGTTTAATGATAATGAAATATTATCTTCTTATGAAAAGGGTGTTTATAGTTACTATGATATCAAACAAATTGAAGAATATGTTGCTTTTAAGGGTGCTTATGAAGTTGCTTTTTTGATTTAAAAGTATGATATTACTCTCTACAAATCTGAAAATTTTGACATACTTAAATATTGCTATGAAAACTATGCTCATAATGCCTATGTTAAGGAATTTATTGAGAGAATGACCATTGCTTTGGAAGAAGATAATGATATGCATGCATCTATATATAATTATGATTCCAATGATTTGATTGAGATATCCTCCCTTGATGAACATGATGCTTGATATTTCTATGGCCATGATGCCAATATTAATTATGCTTATGAAGATGAACTTGCTATAGTTCCTTATGTTAAACATGAAATTATTGCTATTGCACCCATACTTGATAGATCCTTGAATCAAAAGCATGATTGCAATGATGTTACTATGAATTCTATTAATGTCAATTGTGCTGATAATATGCAAAACCCTAAGCTTGGGGATGCTAGTTATGCTATGTCCACTACCTATTATAATGATCATGATTGGGGTGATTCTTCTTATGATCTTGAAAATTTATTTAAGCCTCATGATGAATACATTTTCAATAATATTGAAAGTGGGTTTTGAAGAGTGTCAACTCTAGGTAATAATGGTCCCACTACTTTGGAGAATGATCAATCTTATGAATTTTCTGATAAAAGTGGGTTTGGAGAGGTCATGACTTTATTTGATGATAATCCCACTATTTTGGAAGAGTGTCAACTTTGCATCCATGTGGATCATGTAGAGAATATTTTATGTGATAGTTATATTGTTGAATTTGATTATCATCCTACATGTAATTATTATGAGAGAGGAAAATATGGTTGTAGAAATTTTCATGTCACTAAATTACCTCTCGTTATGTTGAGATTGTTAATGTTTCTTTCTTCTTCCTTGCATATGCTAGCTTTTGCTTGTCTTGATAATTTGTTTTCCTATATAAGTCCTCTGCATTGGAAGTATGTTAGACTTAAACTTGTTTTTCACATGCTATATGATGCTCTCTTTGTGTTTCAATTATCATCTTTCATGTGAGCATCATTAAAATCTCAAGCCTATCTTAATGGCTATAAATAAAGAGCTTGTTGGGAGACAACTCAATATTTTTATTTTCTGTTTTTATGAGTATACACATTATTACCTTTGTAGTAATTGTGTTTTGGTGTTTTAATTAGTGTTTGAGCCAAGTAAGACCTTTGGGATGGCTAACGGTGATAGTTGATTCGATCTTGCTGAAAAACAGAAACTTTTGCGCTCAATAAAGCAATTTTGAAAATTTACAGAAGCGTGAAAAAATCCTGATTTTTCTACACAAAATTGATATACAAATTGCCCAGGTTTTCCTAAATTTTAAGAATTTTTGGAGTTATAGAAGTATACGAAGTTTACAGATTTCTACAGACTGTTCTGTTTTTGACAGATTCTGATTTCTATGTGTTGTTTGCTTATTTTAATGAATCTATGGGTAGCATCTGGGGGTACGAACCATGGATAAATTGGAATAGAGTAGATAGTACACCAATATAAATAAATAATGAGTTCACAACAGTACCAAAAAGTGGTGATTTATTTTCTTATACTAACGGATCTCATGAGTTTTCTGTTGAGTTTTGTGTTGTGAAGTTTTCAAGTTTTGGGTAACGATTTGATGGACTGTGGAATAAGGAGTGGCAAGAGACTAAGATTGGGGATTCCCAAAGCACCCCAAGGTAATATTCAAGGACAACCAAGCATCTAAGCTTGGGGATGCCCCGGTTGGCATCCCCTCTTTCGTCTTCGTCTATCGGTAAATTTACTTGAGGCTATATTTGTATTCACCACATGATATGTGTTTTGCTTGGAGCATCTTGTATGATAAGAGTATTTCCTTTTTAGTTTTCCACAATCATACTTTCTGTACACACCTTTTGAGAGGGACACACATGAATCGTGAATTTATTAGAATACTCTATGTGCTTCACTTATATCTTTTTAGCTAGGCAATTTGCTCTAGTGCTTCACTTATATCTTTTTAGAGCACGGCGGTGGCTTTATTTTATAGAAATTGTTGAACTCTCATGCTTCACTTATATTATTTTGAGAGTCTCTCCACAGCATGGTAATTTGCTTAGGTTATGAATTTAGTCCTAATATTATGGGCATCCAAGAGGGATATAATAAAAACTTTCATATAAAGAGTGTTGAATAGTATGAGAAGTTTGATTCCTTATGATTGTTTTGAGATATAAGGATGGTAATATTAGGGTCATGCTAGTGAGTAATTGTGGATTGGTAGAAGTACTTGTGTTAAAGTTTGTGATTCCCGTAGCATGCACGTATGGTGAACCCTTATGTGATGAAGTCGGAGCATGATTTATTTATTGATTGTGTTCCTTATGAGTGGCGGTGGAGGACGAGCGATGGTCTTTTCCTACCAATCTATCCCCATAGGAGCATGCGTGTAGTACTTTGTTTCGATAGCTAATAGACTTTTGCAATAAGTATGTGTGTTCTTTATGGCTAATGTTGAGTCCATGGATTATACGCACTCTCACCCTTCCACCATTGCTAGCCTCTCTAGTACCACACAACTTTCGTCGGTGCATTACACCCACCATATATCCTTCCTAAAAACAGCCACCTTACCTACCTATTATGGCATTTCCATTCCATTCCGAGATATTGCCATGCAACTTCCACCGTTCCGTTTATTATGACACGTTCCATCATTGTCATATTGCTTTGCATGATCATGTACTTGACATAGTGTAAGTGCATCTAGTGCCACCCCAGTTGGTTTTGGAGTATTGACGACAAACCTGGTTGAGGGACTAATGTGTTTGTGAGAATTGCAGGATAACACAGGTAGTAGTCCCTCATTGATTTGGTTTACCTACCGGAGATGACCCCTAAAAATTTGTGAAGACATTGAAGATAATGGTGGTCTGTGAAGATATTCACGTTGAAGACTATGACATAAGAAGACATCGCATGAAGACTATGGAGAGCGAAGACATAGTTGTTTCGTAGTTTCCTTTTCTTCTTTGTCGAGTCATAGGAACCACCGCACTGGTAAGTGGGGTACAAGTGATCAAATTCAGAGTGACTAAAGTGATGCACACCAAATCCTATGTCTTCGAGCGAAGACAATGAGAGCAAATCTTATCTAGAGCTGGATGAGTCAGCTTTACTTGTAGCGCAAGTCAAGCTGCCGCATGTGTTTGAAATCTGACCGTTGGACACGTGTCAGTTCCTTAGTGACCCAGGGTCATTTCGGACAAATCAGGTCGGGTTGCCTTCTGGCTATAAATAGCCCACCCCCTACACCATAAATTGGTGGCTGCTCAGAGTTAGTGCATGGCTTTTGTCGTTTGAGAGCAACCCACCTCAAAGCCTTTGAGAGAAAGATCCTTGAAAGGACAAAGCCCAAAACACCCAGAGCCAAAGAGTGTTAGGCATCACTAAAGTCTTTCTGTCCGCGTGACCTGAAGACTTGTTACACTTGAGGACTGTGAATCCTCCGGCCGGTTAGGCATCGCGTTCTGAGCATCCAAGAGTCATTGTGGATTGCTGGTGAACGAAGTTTGTGAAGGTTTGGAAGTCTACCTTGAAGACTTACCAGACTGATTGGGCGAGGACTAAGTGTCCTTAGCTCAAGGAAAATAAGGTGAAGACGCGGTCTTCTGAGTTGAATCTCAGCCTCCCTAACTAGACGTACAGTTGTCACAGCAACTGGAACTGGTCCAACAAATCCTTGTCCTCACTAAGCAACTGGTTCTATCTCTTCCCTCACTTATTTACAGTTTGTCTTTGTGAAGTCATTTGCATGCTTGCCTTATTTGTTTTACTTCACTGTGTGACGACTATTGTTGTTTGCCTTCATACTATCTTCCATCTTGATCCATACTACCTAGCTGCTAATAGTCTTCGTGCTTTAGCTTCATTACTTGCCTGACTATGGCTTGTGTAGTGTAGTCTACCTTCCGCTGCATATAAATAGGTTCATTTCTACTGTTTGTCTTCAAATCTCCCATGTTTTGAAGACATTCATAAAAATCGCCTATTCACCCCCCTCTAGTCGATAACTAGCACTTTCAATTGGTATCAGAGCAAGGTACTCCCTTGTTCTGTGTGATTCGGTTTAACCACCTGGAGTTTTAGCTATGTCGACTGCAGGGATAATCAAAGTATCCATTGCGTGCCCTGTCTTTGATGGCACTGATTACCCCTACTGGAAGAATAAGATGCGTATGCATCTTGAAGCCATTGATGTCGACCTCTGGTATGTCGTCAAGAACGGCGTTCCCAAGGGCGGTGAAGGTGTCACCCCTACTGATGTCAAGAAGTTCATTCAACTGGATTCTACTGCTAAGAACATCATCTGTGGTCATCTGACCAAAGGACAGTATGGCCGTGTGAGTGCTCTGGAAACTTCGAAGCTAGTCTGGGACTGGCTTCCAAGGTCAACGAAGGCGTCTCAACCCAGAGAGACTCAAGGATCAGTGTTCTTCGCAACCTCTTCAACCGCTTCAAGAGAAACGACAATGAGAATGTCCAGCTCACGTTTGATCGCCTAACTGACATCACAAATGAGCTTCATGCTCTTGGCGCCACTGAGATCACCAAGCATGAAATCGTCAAGACACTCCTGAGATCACTTGACAGCTCGTTTGACACCCTAGCCTTGATGATCCAAGAACGCCCTGACTTCAAGACTCTCGATCCGTCTGACATACTTGAGAGGCTCAACACACATGAGTTCCAGTTATCTGAGAAAAGAGAGATCTACGGTTCTAGCTATGGACGTACTCGCGCTTTGAAGGCAAAACCTGTTTCCTTATCTGAAGAAGAATCTGACTGCAGTTCTGGGGATCCTGAAGACATTGGAAAGGAGCTTGCTATGCTTGTGAAGAAGTTCCAGAAATTCACCAAGAAGAAAGGCTTCAGAAAGTCTTCAAGATCCAGCTCGAGAAATGATGAAGCTTCTACTCATGACCACAAGAAGAGAACATGCCACAAGTGCAAGAAACCTGGTCACTACATCTCTGAGTGTCCTCAGTGGGACAATGAGAACAAGAAGAAGAAGAAGAAGAGCAAGGAATATGATTCTGATGACAAGAAGAAGAAGAAATCCTCAAAGTCTTCTTCCAAGCCTTCATCCAAGTCTTCATCACATAAGAAGAGCTCATCTGGCAAGGCTCGTGCTTTTGTTGGCAAGGAGATGGATTCAGAGGAGGAGTCTGCTTCTGAGGAGGTAGAGGTGGAGTCTGAGGAGGAGTCCGACTCTGGCGTTGCAAGTCTGGCTTTAGCCACAACCTACGTTGCCAAGTCCATCTTCAACACTGGAGACAATGGCTCCGTCACCAACGCTGATGCTAATGACAAGGACGACTCTGCCCCCACCTACTGCTTCATGGCACGTGGTGCCAAGGTAAACTCACGCGATGCTTACTTTCAAACATCAAGTGAATATGACTCTGATTGTGAATCCAAACCTAGCTACAAAACACTTGCTAAAATTGCAACTGAACAACAGAAAGCTATGGAACATATTCAAAAACTGTTAGACAAAAGCGATGACCTGTTGGACGCGGAAATGACCCGATCTCAGTCCTTAATTGAAGACATCAAAAATCTTCATGTTAAGTACGAGGAACTTGAAAGTCGTCATGAAACGCTCTCAACAACTCATGAAAAGCTTTCCTATGATTATCTTCAAAGGAAGCAAGAACTTGAGAAATTGAGAGCAGTTCATGAAGATCTTCAAAAAGAGAATGAGTCACTTCGCGCTCAACAGATCAGTCCCGCTCAGGAAGGATTTGAACCACCATGTCTAAAATGCCTTGAGCGTGATAACGCTACTTCTGTTGCTGAATGTTCCACTACTGCTACTGCTGCAATATCTTCAACTGCTTATGTGGTAACTAACCCCTCTGCTGAGGATGCCACTACTATTGCTGATGAAAATGCCAAGCTGAAGACATTGCTTGAGACTGGGATGTACAAAAGTCTCAAAGGGCATCAGACACTATGTGATGTCCTCAAAAAGCAGATTCTGAACCGAAACCCTAGGAAAGAGGGTGTTGGGTTCGAGAGGAAAATGAATGTTGATGGTTCTTACTGGAAGCCTGAGCAGTACCCCAAAACCACATGGGTTGCTGCAAAGGGACCTTCAGTGGACCCATCCACCTTATCTGGCTTCACTTGTGCTAACCCGATTATCATTGATGAATCCTTTGATGCAAACTATAAACTGTTTAAGAATCAGAATGGTGAAGTGTTTGCCAGGTATATTGGTACTAACTGCAGGAATGGACCACCCATGAAGAAGATCTGGGTGCCCAAAAGGTGTCTTGAGAATCTTCCTGTGAATGTCATCATGACACCACCAGGGAAGAAGACAAACCCCAGACCAAAGGCTTCATATGGCCTAAAGGCTTCATACAGACAGAGGACTCACCAGAGTCACCCTAACGCCAATGTTTTGCAGGGAAATCATACTCAGACTTATGAATATGAGCGTGTATCATCAAACCGCTATGTTCATAAGACTAAGAACTATTCTGCTTATTCATATGAGTATTATTCACCTCCTGCAAGGCTATTTGCTAGGGCTCCAAAGCCAAAGTTCTCAGATGCTGCACTTAGACTCATTGCTTCGAAGCCACCCCTGAAAATGTGGGTGGTTAAGAAAACTTAACTCTCTTTTGCAGGGAAAGGTCTCCAGCCGGAAATCAAAGGCGTCAGATGCTTATGCTGGGGACCTAAAACATCTTGTGGGGCGCAAGATAAAATGCCCAAATGGTCTTACTATGTATTTTGTTCCTGAATCGCTTGCCAATCATCCTATCAGTCCTAACCTTGATCTGAGCTTTGATAATCCTCTTGTCCGTCAAATGTTTATGCTTCACAATACTCTTGGTGAAGCCTATCCCCCTAACTGTACTGTAGGGTATGACACCAAATGCTTCAGAATGGATTATGGACAGTGGATGCACTAATCACATGACTGGTGATCGAAGTCTTCTCATGGACTCAACCTTACGTCCATCTGACAAGAGTCACATCACATTTGCTGACACTGGTAAAAGCAAGGTATTGGGTCTAGGTAGAGTTGCAATCTCAAAGGATCAGCACATGGATAAAGTGATGCTTGTTGAATCCCTTGGTTCAACTTAATGTCTGTCTCAATGCTTTGTGATTGAACATGATTGTGATATTTGGAAAATATCGTTGCCTTGTTCTAATGGAATCTGACAAGTCTCTAGTCTTTGAAGGGTACCGGAAAGATGATCTATATATGGTAGATTTCTCAGCAGGACCACAGTTGGCCGTATGTCTTCTAGCAAAAGCTTCAGAGTGCTGGCTCTGGCATCGGAGGCTAGGGCATGCGGGCATGAGGAACTTGTACACACTCGCGAAGAAGAAACACGTCGTAGGCATCGAGGGCATCAAGTTCAAGAAGGATCATCTGTGTGGTGCCTGCGAAGCTGGAAAGATGACGAGGGCCAAGCATCCCTCGAAGACAATCATGACTACATCTCAACCCTTCGAGCTGCTTCACATGGATCTCTTTGGCCCTACTCACTACTCTACTCTTACTACCACTGCTTGCCTCTATGGTTTCGTCATTGTTGATGATTATTCAAGATATACATGGGTGCATATAATCCTCTACAAGAATGAAGTGCAGGATGTCTTCAGACGCTTCGCAAATCGTGCCATGACGAACTATGGCATCAAGATCAAGCACATTAGAAGTGACAATGACACATAGTTCAAGAACACCAGCCTCGATCTTTACCTTGATACATTAGGCATCACTCATGAGTTCTCTGCTCCATACACACCTCAGCAGAATGGCATCGTGGAGTGCAAGAACAAAACACTTATCGAGATGGCTCAGACGATGCTTAATGAATACAAGACTCCAAGGAAGTTTTGACACAAAGCCATTGATACTGCATGCCATGTCATTAACCGTGTTTATCTTCACAAGCTTCTGAAGAAGACATCCTATGAGCTCCTAACTGGTAAGAATCCAAACGTCAGTTACTTCAGAGTATTTGGTGATAGGTGCTAGATCAAGGATCCACATCACACTTCAAAATTTGCACCAAAAGCACATGAAGGTTTTATGCTTGGTTACGGAAAGCATTCACACTCCTATAGAGTCTTCAACCTCTTTCACTATAAAGTGGTTGAAACTGTGGATGTGCGGTTCGATGAGACTAACGGATCCCAAAGAGGGCACCTGCCAAATGTGCTAGATGAAGTTCCACCTAGTGAATCCATGAAGCTTATGGGAACTCGAGAAATCATACCGTCTGAGGCACAGGCTGAAGAGGAACTTATCATTTCTGCACCTAATCAACCTGAAGTCAATGCTCAAAATGAAGACAATGATCAGCAAGAGAAAAAAATTCGTCCAGTTCATCCTCGTGTTGCAAATGAAGTACAGATTGAGAAGATAATTGATAGCATCAATGCACCTGGTCCACTCACTCGTTCAAGAGCAACACAGCTAGCTAATTTCTGTGGGCACTTTGCATTTGTCTCAATATCTGAACCCAAGAAAGTTGCTAAAGCCTTCATGGAACCTAAGTGGATTCAAGCTATGCAAGAAGAGCTTCAACAGTTTGAGCTGAACAATGTGTGGGAATTGGTCAAGCGTCGTGACCCTCGCAAGCACAACATCATAGGCACCAAATGGATATATCGCAGCAAGCAAGATGAGCATGGTCAAGTGGTCAGAAACAAGGCTCGTCTCGTTGCCCAAGGGTACACTCAAGTTGAAGGGATTGACTTCGATGAAACATTTGCTCCCGTGGCTAGGCTTGAAGCCATTCACATACTGCTAGCCTATGCCAACCATCACAACATCCTTCTGTATCAAATGGATGTGAAGAGTGCCTTTCTCAATGGCAAGATTGAAGAAGAAGTGTATGTTGCACAACCACCTGGCTTTGAAGATCCAAAACATCCTGACATGGTATATAAGCTCAACAAGGAACTGTATGGCCTCAAACAAGCCCCTCGTGCTTGGTATGACACACTCAAAGACTTCCTGAAGAGCAAAGGCTTCAAACCTAGTTCTCTAGATCCTACACTCTTCACGAAGACATATGATGGAGAACTGTTTGTGTGCCAAATCTATGTGGATGACATTATCTTCGGCTGCACTAATCAGAAATATAGTGATGAGTTTGGACACATTATGCAAGAGCAATATCAGATGTCCATGATGGGTGAGCTGAAGTTCTTCCTAGGTCTTCAAATTCGTCAGCAAAGCAATGGCATCTTCATATCTTAAGAGAAATACCTCAAAGACTGCCTGAAGAAGTTTGGAATGCAAGATTGCAAAGGTTACATGACGCCAATGCCAACCAAAAGTCATCTAGTCCTGACGCCAATGGTAAAGAGTTCGATCAAAAGGTATACCGCTCCATGATTGGTTCTTTACTTTATTTATGTGCATCTAGGCCAGATATCATGCTTAGTGTTTGCATGTGTGCCCGATTCCAAGCGGCACCAAAGGAATCGCATCACTTAGCTGTGAAGCGAATTCTTCGATATTTGGCTTACACCCCAACACTAGGATTATGGTATCCAAAGGGCTCAGAGTTTGATCTAGTTGGATTCTCGGATGCTGATTATGCTGGTGACAAGGTGGATCGCAAGTCTACATCAGGCACATGTCACTTTCTGGGACGATCACTTGTCTGTTGGTCTTCAAAGAAGCAGAACTGTGTGTCTCTCTCCACTGCTGAATCTGAATACATTGCTGCTGGATCTTGCTGCGCTCAGCTTCTATGGATGAAGCAAACTCTCAAGGACTATGGCATCCATCTGAAGCAAGTACCACTCTACTGCGACAATGAAAGCGCCATCAAGATTGCCAACAACCCAGTTCAGCACTCGAAGACAAAGCACATTGAAATTCGTCATCACTTTCTCAGAGATCATGTCATGAAGGAAGATATTGATATCATTCATGTCAACACTGACGAGAAATTAGCAGATATCTTCACAAAGCCCTTGGATGAGAAAAGGTTTTGCAAGTTGCGGTGTGAGCTAAATATCTTAGAATCCTCAAATGTTCTGTAATTGGACACACATCCTAACACTTATGCATGTTGATGACTTAGATGTGCAACACATGAAGTATAGTATATCTTCAATCAATGAAGACATACACTCTAAGTGTGAATACATTAATGTGGAATTTGACTTCGGAGCGCCACGATAATTGTGCACCGTGTCTGGGGCTAATACTTCCTATACTGTGGGTAACGCCACCACCAAAATTTTGTTTGAAGTGTTTCATTTGGCGTTACATTTGCAAAGTCTTTGCACTTGATTTATCTTCAACATTGATTTGTCTTCATGTTTATCTTCACAATGTTGATTTAGGTCTTACTCAGATATATATACATATATTTGTGTTCTGTCCTCTACAGCATTCACTTATAGCTATGTCTTCTTGTTTGAATCTTTTGATCTAAGTGAATGTGATTGGACCCTAACCTCTTCTATGCTTCTGTCTCAAATTCTATCTATCCAAATCATATGCATTCTATTGAAACTGTCGAATGTCTTCTCTGCATCCTTGTCTGCAGAAGATACAGAGACAAAAATTGAATCTGTTTTAAATATTATTCCCTTATTGCCTGAAACCCGGAGAAGTCGGAACGACCACCCGACAGTCCAGGAAAGCGTGGGAACATGGAACAACTTCCAATGTGTTGCATGTTCACCACGTGTCCCTCAGATGTGAACCGCCAGGGGCACCTGCGTAATAGCGTTGTGCTGTCCCTTTCCTTATAAATACACATCACGTCGCGGTCAAAATCCTTCTCCCACCTCTCCACCTCACACAAACCCTAGCGCCACTGCTACCTCTCGACAACGCCGGCGACGAAGCGCTTAGCTGCCGCGACCTCACCGACGCCGTCCTCACGCCGGCCGCGGATCTCGTCTCCTCCGCCGCCGCCGTAGGTGTCTTCCATACGCCAAGTTAGGGGACGGAAGATTGAACCGCTCGGCCTCCCACTCCACTCCGTCTAGCAATTCTTCGTGTGGTAATTAAAACTTACTTTTACTACCTTTTTGATCCGATAGATTCATCCTTCTCCACCAAAAGTGGTTTCAATGCCTACAAAATTGAATCTATCCTGTTCTGCATCTCATATCATGCCTAGTATATTCACTTATGCTTCACCACTAGTTAGATTCCTCACTTGTCCCTATTCTTGGATTTGTACAAATCTGGAACCAACTATCAACATATAAGTGAATGTCTTCGCGCTATGAGGTCAATGTCTTCAAACTGATTTATCTTCAAAATCTTCTGAGAATGCATATGACCTCTTCCCCTTCCCTCGCATCTCTAATGCTGTCACAGGTGCATGTCCGTGGGAGAATCCCTTGGTTCTCATAGTCTGCATTCATTTGCAGAATTCTTACAGCGTCACATCAATTCTCCAGAAGCCAGTTCCTGTCTGACCAGCAGACGGAAGCCTTTGCAAGTTCTGAAGCCATTCAGTTTGAGCCTCATGGCCACAGAAAAATCAGCAAGAAAGGGCGGCAGACAACGCCGTGGGAATACATCCAAAGATTTGCCACCAGATCTCTATGAGTTGTACAAGACAGACATTGAAGAAACCTATGGCAAACGCAAGACTCGAATCCAATGGATTCACAGATACTAGGCTGAACAATGGTTTCTGTACAGATTTATGACTACAGAGTATGCAGAGAAGAATGCCATCAAACGACCATGGGGAGATACTCTCTTCAAAAATCTTCCACCCAGGTCCAGAACTGAAGCCATTGCTCAAGGTTTCTATCCTTGCATGGTTCGCGGACCACAGCCAGAGAATGCTGACCCATCTTCTCTGCTATGGTGTCATGACGACAATCTGTTCAAGCGCAACTACAAGTTTGCCAAGGATTCTGCTGTGAAAAACAAGAAAGCATTTGGACTCGACTTCAACCCCGGTCCATCTGCTCCTCGGGCTGATGGCACCCGTGATGCTGAACCCAATATCATCGGGTCCTTCTACAACCTCGAAGGTCTCATCACACACATTGTTGTTCAGGGGACAGCCGTGGAGCACTCTGTTGACAACGCTGATTCTGATGAAGCGCCTGCTCCTCCTAAGCCACAGAAGCAGAAGAGACCAAAGGCTTCAAAGCCCTCCACTGCACCAAAAGTTTCGCGTGCGAAGCCTCTGGCCACTGCCCCTCCTGAAGCAAGTGTGCAGTCTGAAGATCTTTCTTGCATCTCCAAGACCGAGAAGTCTTTAAAGAAGAAGGAGCCCATCCAGAGTTCAGGGCAAGCACTGACCCCAGCTGCCGTTCTGAGGAACGAGAATGAAGCCATTGATCTGTCAAGTGACGAAGATCTTGGCGATGATGCTCTTGAGCTGTTGATAAAGAGCAAGCCAGAGGCGGAGATCTTCAACGATCTGCCCCTCTTTGATGTGGATATCTTGAATAACTTCATCGATGAATGGTTTGACAACCCAAGCCTCAGTATCGATGATCTTCAGCTCCCAATTGGCATCAGTGTCTCCTTCCACAGAGCCATTGCTCATGAGCTGGCTCTGGCTCAGAATATTGTCGAAATGAAGAAAAAAATTGACTATGAGAAGGCTCAATTCAAGAAGCACATGGCCAAGCTCAGTGTGGCTGATGTTCAAAACTTCAAGCAGATGCTGCATGACCTCAAGGAGGCATTTCACAAGAAACGTGAGGAAGCAAAAGGTTCAAGAGAGTGAATGAAACACCTCGCTGCAAAATGTGTTCAAGCTCACAATGAAGCAGAAAAGCGCAAGGCTCTTGGGCGTCCAGGCATCGACCCCAAGATGGCTGCCAAAAAGAAGAAGCTTGCTGTGGCCCAAGCTGAAGCATCAGGGCGGGAAGAACCTCGCATTGTCTTCCCTGCTAGCATGACATGCGTGAAGCCAAAGGTTCCCACAGCTGCTTCAGAACTGAAGAAGACAAGGGCAGCTGAGGCCGAAGCCAGAAAGCGCAAGAACAAGAGCGCCACTGATGATGCACCACAGACTAAGTAGCGGAAGAAGAAGTCTTCGAAGAAAGATCGGGCTGCTCCCACAGAGCCCCTTGTTGTCGAGCCCATCTCAGTTGCTCGTCATGCATCCACCAACAGAGAGCGTCAGCTAGTACTTCATCACCCTGCTTTCATAGAGGCTCCTGAAGCTGAAGACATCCAGCTGTTGACCCCATCACAGCTGAAGACATTGGTCATCAAGACAATGTGGATGATGATGAAGTCCTTCCTCAGATCGAGCACCAACCAGTATTATCGCCTGTTCTCACGAACAACGAACTCATCAGCATTGGTCATCCCTTGACGCCAATCGCTCAGGATGATTCATGGGCTAATCGCCCTCAAGACTCCCCCCGTCAAAAAGAATCACCAAGTACTGCACCACTTCAAGTCAACACTCCAGTGCTTGACGATGACGACTATGTGGTCCAGCCAACTCCCTCTCCTAAAGCGTCGCCCGCATTCCGCAGGCTTCGCAAAGGACCAAGGCCACAAGTCACTCTGCCGAGTGTTCCAGAAGGAGAAGTGCAACACAACTCAGTGGCACGACAAGTGTTTCCTCACGCCACTCCAACTATGAATGTCTCTGAGTCTGAAGCCAAAGCTGCTGAAGACATTCTGGCCGCATCAGCCGATGACCAACAAGAACCCCGTCAAGAGAACAGCGCGTTGCCACACCCCCTATCAACCAAGAAGTTGTTCTCGAGGAGAACGGGTCTGTGCCTGACCCTCCAGCTACTCGAGTGGAGGTTGAAAACACTGAGGCTGCCACCAACAACACTACTGAAGCCAATGATGTGGTCATGGCTGAAGCTAATGTGGCGCCTGAAGCAAATTTGATGCCTGAAGCTAATGTTGCACCTGCAGCCATTGTGTAGTGTGAAGACCAAGTCAATTCCACTGCTCCTGTACCACCTCCAAGGCCTCACACCATTGAGCAAGCATTTGATCGTGGTTAGCTTGGTCAGATGGCCTATTCTGGTTCCTCCTCCTGCTCCCGGACCACAATTTGACTATCATGTGGAGCACAGGCCTTAGGTCCAGAAGCCAAAGCCCAGGTTGCCAAGGTTTCCAGGTACTGCGTCTTCTCCAGGATCGTTCAATGTGAATGGCTTCAAAGCACACAACACCTTCTTTGATAGTGCCAAGAACCCATATTCCAAGCCAAGAGTTTCATCTGATCGGTTCTGGAGCTATCAGCAGCGCAGTTATTATTCTTGTGTCTTATACAATCAAGGGCACATTTTTTCCTATATGCGTCTAGACTGTGAAGCCATTGCTGGCCTGGCCTGCTTGGAAGAAGCCCTCGACTACTTTAGAGATGCTGGCCTTCTGCATTTTGTGACCGACAAAGAGAATTGGAATGAAGAGCTTATGTTATAATTCTATGCAACTCTTCACATTTGCGGCTACAACAGGGATCCGAAGACTTGGGTCCTTGAGTGGATGACAAGCAATGTACAGCATGAAGCCAAAGCTCTTGATATCATTGAGCTTACTGCCCTGCCCACTCCAGGTGAACTTTATGAACCTGGCTGTCAGCTTCACCGCAATGCTTTGGAGAGCATATTCCAGAAGCCTGAGCCGAATATGAGCCAAATGATGAGCATGATGAAGCCACTGCCACACGATGCTGAATATCCAAAGGAATTCTTTGTTGAAGACCTAGAGTATCTGCCCCGCACTATCTATCATATTATAAGGCGAACTATATGGCCCGTCAAAGGACATTCTTCTGCAGCAAAGCTTGAAGGCTCAATGAAGACATTGGTTTTCGATATTCTCAATGGCATCAGCTTCAATGTTCAGGATTTCTTCATCAGACAACTTTCTGCATCTGGCTCTGATCTTTTTGGTCTGAAGTTCTATGCTCCATGGGTAATGCGCCTCATCAAGCTTCACTCTGCTATCAACTATCAGCCTTTTGCACGCAATCATCTCATATTCTTGCCAGAGGTTGATATGTCTGTCGAAGCCATATACCCAGAGGCTGCCAAGGAGCCCATTTATCTCCACAACATCGATCGTCAAAGTTTCACTCAAACTATTGAAGGAGTTCTTGCTGCAACTCGTGTTTATCCTTTGGCTGGAAATACACGTGCACCTCATCGTGCAACAACTAAAGCCACTGAGAGCACCATTGCACAAAGGCCTCGGAAGCGATCTCGCTTTCTCAATGACCGAGAGCTTCTGGTGGCATTGCATCAAAAACAGGATAAGCATCATGACTGGCTCAAGCGTCAGATGCGGAGTCTCTTGGTGGATGTTAATTGCATTCGCAATCTAGCCACCAAGAATGCATTTGTCACTCATGAAACCTGTCAGCGGTCGTGGAAGAGTCTGATGTTGCTCAGTTCTGATGATCTTCAACAAGATGGCTTCACAGGGAGATTCAAATTTGATTCCACTCCTCCAAGGAATGTTGTCTTGCGTCAGACTCCCTCACTCAAAGACTCTGAGTACTCCTCCACGGCGGCCACTGTTAATGCCAGAGTCATCAATGATGAAGATGATGCTACTTCACCAACTTCAACTGCGCCTCGCATCGACACTGCACCAAGTTCTTCTGCACCACCGGACTCCAACGTCGACCCTGCACCTTCACCTACTCCTCATGGGAACGAGTAGAGGCTCTATGTTTCCAAACCTTTTTGGTCCTTATTGACAAAAGGGGGAGAAGCATATGGGTTGATAGTCTTCAAGCGGGTCCTTATGGGTGGTTGCTATACTTTTTGCCAAGTGTTTACAACTCCCACTTTTGATACTTTTGGTTCTTTGAGTTGTAACACTTAAACTTGATGGTCGTCTGCTACCTTTCTGTCAACTATGTGATGCGACGATAAATTCCGCATGTGCGATGATAAATTCCGCACGAAGTCATTCCGCAGACGTCCATTTTTCATTGTGCATGTCATTACCCTCGTTACATCCTTTCATGCATGATGAATTGTCTTCATTAGTTGAAGAGGATCTCCACAAGTAAAATCTGCCATGTGCATTTGCATTCAAACACAAACTATTTATATGCACATCTTCAGGGGGAGCCTTTAGCTACTTATGAAGACAATATCTTTACCCTTACAATTTCACATACTTTTATCCCCGTTGTAAACTTCAACCAGTTTGTCATCAATCACCAAAAAGGGGGAGATTGTAAGTGCATCTACTGCCACCCCAGTTGGTTTTGGAGTATTGATGACAAACCTAGTTGAGGGACTAATGTGTTTGTGAGAATTGCAGGATAACATAGGTAGTAGTCCCTCATTGATTCGGTTTACCTACCGGAGATTACCCCTAAAAATGTGTGAAGACATTGAAGATAATGGTGGTCTGTGAAGATATTCACGTTGAAGACTATGACATAAGAAGACATCGCATGAAGACTATGGAGAGCGAAGACATAGTTGTTTCGTAGTTTCCTTTTCTTCTTTGTTGAGTCATAGGAACCACCACACTGTTAAGTGGGGTCCAAGTGATCAAAGTCAGAGTGACTGAAGTGATGCTCAACCAAATCCTATGTCTTCGAGCAAAGACAATGAGAGCAAATCTTATCCAGAGTTGGATGAGTCAGCTTTACTTGTAGCCCAAGTCAAGCTGCCGCGTGTGTTTGAAATCTGACCGTTGGACACGTGTCAGTTCCTTAGTGACCCAGGGTCATTTTGGACAAAGCAGGTCGGGTTGCCTTCTGGCTATAAATAGCCCACCCCCTACACCATAAATTGGTGGCTGCTCAGAGTTAGTGCACGACTTTTGTTGTTTGAGAGCAACCCACCTCGAAGCCTTTGAGAGAAAGATCCTTGCGAGGACAAAGCCCAAAACACCCAGAGCCAAAGAGTGTTAGGCATCACTAAAGTCTTTCTGTCCGCGTGACCTGAAGACTTGTTACACTTGAGGACTGTGAATCCTCCAGCCGGTTAGGCATCGCGTTCTGAGCATCCAAGAGTCATTGTGGATTGCCGGTGAACGAAGTCTGTGAAGGTTTGGAAGTCTACCTTGAAGACTTACCAGAGTGATTGGGCGAGGACTAAGTGTCCTTAGCTCAAGGGGAATAAGGTGAAGACGTGGTCTTCTGAGTTGAATCTCAGCCTCCCTAACCAGACGTACAGTTGTCACAGCAACTGGAACTGGTCCAACAAATCCTTGTCCTCACCAAGCAACTGGTTCTATCTCTTCCCTCACTTATTTACAGTTTGTCTTCATGAAGTCATTTGCATGCTTGCCTTATTAGTTTGACTTCACTATGTGACGACTATTGTTGTTTGGCTTCATACTATCTTCCATCTTGATCCATACTACCTAGATGTTAATAGTCTTCGTGCTTTAGCTTCATTACTTGCTTGACTATGGCTTGTCTAGTGTAGTCTACCTTCCGCTGCATATCAATAGGTTCATTTCTACTATTTGTCTTCAAATCTCCCATGTTTTGAAGACGTTCATAAAAATCGCCTATTCACCCCCCTCTAGTTGATAACTAGCACTTTCACATAGTATTTGTGGCAAGGCCACCATTCATATTTTTCATACATATCTCTCTTGATCATTGCACATCCCGGTACACCGCCGGAGGCATTCATATAGAGTGATATTTGTTATAGTATCGAGTTGTAATTCTTGAGTTGCAAGTTAGTAAGAGTGGGATGATCATCATTATTAGAGCATTGTCCCATGTGAGGAAAGGATGATGGAAGCTATGATTCCCTCACAAGTTGGGATGAGTCTCCAGACTTTACAAAATATAAAAGAGGCCAAAGAAGCCCAACCAAAAAAGGACAGAAAAGAGAGAAGGGGCAATGCTACTATCCTTTTAACACGCTTGTGCTTCAAAGTAGCACCATGATCTTCATAATAGAGAGTCTCCTATGTTGTCACTTTCATATACTAGTGGGAATTTTTCATTATAGTACTTGGTTTGTATATTCCAATGATGGGCTTCCTCAAAGTTCCCTAGGTCTTCATGAGCAAGCGAGTTGGATGCACACCCACTTATTTCTTTTTGAGCTTTCATAAACTTATAGCTCTAGTGCAAACGTTGCATGGCAATTCCTACTCACTCACATTGATATATATTGATGGGCATCTCCATAGCCCGTTAATAAGCCTAGTTGATGCGATACTATCTCCTTCTTTTTGTCTTCTCCACAACCACCATATTCTATTCCACCTATAGTGCTATATCCATGGCTCACGCTCATGTATTGCATGAAAGTTGAAAATGTTTGAGAACATCAAAAGTATGAAACAATTGCTTGGCTTGTCATTGGGGTTGTGCATGATTTAATACTTTGTGTGATGAAGATGGGGCATAGCCAGACGATATGATTTTGTAGGGATAACTTTCTTTGGCCATGTTATTTTGAGAAGACACGATTGCTTTATTAGTATGCTTGAAGTATTATTGTTTTTATGTCAATATTAAACTTTTGTTTTGAATTTTATGGATCTGAATATTCATGCCACAATAAAGAAATTACATGGATAAATATGTTAGGTAGCATTCCACATATTCTGTTTTTATCATTTACCTACTCGAGGACGAGAAGGAATTAAGCTTGGGGATGCTTGATACGTCTTCAACGTATCTATAATTTTTTATTGTTCCATGCTATTATATTATCTACTTTGGATGTTTTATACGCATCAATATGCTATTTTATATTATTTTTGGGACTAACTTATTAACCCAGAGCCTAGTGCCAGTTTCTGTTTTTCCTTGTTTTTTGAGTTTTACAGAAAAGGAATACCAAACGGAATAAAACTTTCGCAATGATTTTTCTTGGAGCATAAGACACACGTAGAACTTGGAGAGGAAGGCAGAAGAGTCCTGAGGGCTCCACAAGCCCTTAGGTAGTAGCTAGATGAAGCATGAGTAGTTTATCTCAGACCTACGGGTCCATAGCTAGTAGCTAGATGGCTTCTTCTCTCTCTTTGATCCTCAATACCATGTTCTCCGCGTTGTCTTGGAGATCTATCTGATGTAATATTCTTTTGCGGTGTGTTTGTCGAGATCCGATGAATTGTGGATTTATAATAAGATTATCTAAGAATATCATTCGAATCTTCTCTGAATTCTTATATGCATGATTTGATATATTTTTATTTCTCTTTGAATTATCGGTTTGATTTGGCCAACTAGATTGGTTCTTCTTGCAATGAGAGAGGTGCTTAGTTTTGTGTTCAATCTTGCGGTGTCCTCACCCAGTGACAAAGTAGGGGTAGCCAGGCACGTATTGTATTGTTGCCATGAAGGGTAAAAAGATGGGGTTTCATCATATTGCTTGAGTTTATCCCTCTACATCATGTCATCTTACCTAAGGTGTTACTCCGTTCTTATGAACTTAATACGCTAGATGCATGTTGGATAGCGGTTGATGTGTGGAGTAATAGTAGTAGATGCAGGCAGGAGTCGGTCTACTTGACACGGACGTGATGCCTATATGCATAATCATTGCCTTGGATATCATCATAACTTTGTGCTTTCTATTAATTGCTCGACAGTAATTTGTTCACCCACCATATTATTTGCCTTCAAAAGAAAGTCTCTAGTGAAAGCTATGGCCTCCGGGTCTATTTTCCATCATATATTTTCAGATCTATAAACCAAAGAACCCAAAATTACCTTGCTGCAATTTATTTATTTTTATTTTGTTTTACGTTTTAGTAAGCTTTTATATCTCTCTCTCTATCATATCTCACCTTTGCAGGTGACCGTGAAGGGATTGACAACCCCTTTATTCGCGTTGGGTGCAAGTATTTGATTGTTTGTGCAGGTGCATAGATTGGAGACTTGCGTGTATCTCCTACTGGATTGATACCTTGGTTCTTAGCTGAGGGAAATACTTATCTCTACTCACTTTGCTGCATCACCCTTTCCTCTTCAAGGGAAAAACCAATGCAAGCTCATCAAGTAGCACGCGCCCGCGGTGGCCATCCGCGCCCACGCCCCCGAGCACCCCGCAGCCCCTAGCTCGCCCTCGCCGCAGCTGTCGCCCGCCTCTGACCTGTCTCGCCACTGCAGCTTGCTTGCCGTTGCAGCAGCAGCTGCTGTTGCTCCTCCACCCCGTGCTGCTCTCTGCCGCGCCGGCCACCGCTCGCCGGCCCCGCCATGCGCTCCAGCTTGCCCTGACCTCCTCTGGCTCCTTGCGGCATCCCGTCCCCATCCGTTGCCGCGCAACTCGCCCCTGCCCCCCCGGTCAGCCATCGCAGCCCCCCTGCCACCACTGCCACGTCTGGCCTCGCTGCTTCCGGCCACTCCTGCTCGACCGCGCTCGAGCCCCACCAGCGGCAGCTCGCCCCCGCCACCGCCACCTTGCACATTCGCGCCTGCGGCAGCCTCGCTTGGCCGCGCCTCTGCCCCCTACCCGCACTCACCCCCCGCACGTGGCCGCAACCCCTTGCGCACCTCGCGCCGACGCCGGGCCGCGCCCTGCTCGCCCCGCTCCGATGCCACCTGCACGCCGCCCGCCTCCGACCTTCTCTCCCCACGCCGACCCTCCGCAGTCGCCGCCCAGCTCCACCGCTCCCCGCTACCCAGCACCCCCAGCAGCCACGCCTGCGCTCGTCGTCGCCCTGCCGTCTCCGCTCGCCCCTATGACTGTGCCCCGGCGCCGCCCCGCCATGGCCTCGCCACTGCTGCCTCCGGCGGTAGGCCTCGCCGCCGCTCCCCCCCATGCTCCGTCTGGTGGCTCCCCCGTCGTCGGCGACCTCGCCCCGCGCCCGGGTATAGCGCCCCTCTAGCATGGGCGCCCGCGCCCAATAACCCGCCCCGGCTGGCCCCTGTGCCACTGCCATATGGGCCGCACGCCCCAGAGAAATAAAAAATAAAAAAGATTTTTAAAAATAAATAATTAATTAAAAAGTTAATTAACTAGCTATTTAATTTTTAATTAGTTAAATGAGTCAATGAAAGGCGGGCCCACCCCTTGTTGACCAGTCAACGTTGACTGGTCAACTTGGACCCCCTGGACCCACTGTTGGCCTCGTATGTACACTGTTGGGTACATTTCTGGGTACCTCTAGCAATTTAGTCATTTATTTCGAATTAAATTGAATTGTAGAATATCAATAAAACTTTAGAAATTCATAGAAAATAATCCGTAACTCAGATGAAAATGTTTTATGCATGAAAGTTGCTCAGAAAAATATGACAAATCCAAATACGCCCTCCGTTCGTCTGTCACACGTCTCTATCATAATGAACACGTAACCGTCCTCCTCCATTTCATCTGTTTGGAAATACCAAACTTCGGGAAAGCATTCTCGGATGTTTTCCCCCTTCGCCGGTATTGTGTAGCACTGGTTAGAACACCCCTAGCTTTGCCTGTAGTCATGTCATGCATATGTTTGCTTTGTATTTACTGTTTCTTCCCCCTCTTCTTCTCCGGTAGACCCCGAGACCATTGCTAATGCCCCTATGATCGACTACATCACCGACGACCCTCCTTCCTTTTCAACAGAGCTTCTAGGCAAGCAAACCCCCCTTGATCATTCCGATATCGCCCATTCCATTCTCTCTCATGCTTGCATTAGATTTTGCTACTGTACATGATTCCTCCTATTCTGATGCATAGCCTGCTTTTGTAACCTGCTCATTGTACCTTACCTGCTTATCCTAAACTGCTTAGTATAGGTTGGTAAGTGATCCATCAGTGACCCCTCTCCTTGTCCTAGTTGCCCCGGCTTGTTGACCGATGGCTGGACCAAAGTGCTCGACGTCTAGGGCCCGACACATCACCTCACTCCTCTTTAGTTTTATGACTCTGCAGAGCTACTATCGAGTGCCAAGGGTGATACCTCGTAACGCACTCCTGATGATAACTCTGTAGTGTAGCTATTCGGTCGTGGTCATCAAGGGTGATTCCTCCTTCACCACTCCAGATATGACTATGACGTGCAACCCCTCAAGTGTGAACCTCGAGGGTGATTCCTCCTACGTTCACCTTGATGATTACATCGAGTGGAATCCATCAAGGGTGATTCCTCAGGTTTTCCCCCTTGATGTTTTGGATACACAGTTACCTTGACTTTACTTCAGACCTTTGTGAAAGTCGGTCGGGCCCAGTGAGCACCCGCGAGAGGTACCTGTGAAAGTCGGGTGGGCCCGGAGAGCACCCGCGAGATGTTACGGTGGCGGCTGCTATTTAGCAGTATCACCCAGGAGGGGGTGGTAGCTCCGGACTTGTCCCGAAAGCCGTCCCTTTTGTTAATTTTTAATGCACTAACAGGTTTGGGTATTTGATCTGAGTTGGCCACTGGCCTATACGCACTAACCACCACGCGGGAACAGATATGGGCACTCGGCGTCGTAGTATCAGCCGAGGCTCTGTCAGACGTCCAGTTCAGCACTGTGGCACGATCGGATCGTGCCGACCATCCAAGGTGGCGCTGGTATTCACCCTGTACACAACGACCCGGAGTGCGATGGGCGATGGGCCCAAGACCCCTGAGCGCTTAGCATGTAGACTGGCCAGGACCTCTCTATGGAGCCTATGTAGGGATGCGATGCGTTGATCTTTCGAGGCCGGGCATTGACCCAAGAAAGTGTGTCCGGACAATGTAATAAGCGCGTTGGGAAATGTGGTGCACCCCTGTAGCAAAGATTATCTATTCGAATAGCCGTGTCCACGGTAACATATGCTCAGAGTTGTATCCTGGTCTATTACAACTAGAAATGGATACTTGAGGTATGAGATGGATATGTGGCTCCGATATTGCTTTCTCGTAGGGAGTCGAGGAAGGATCTCTGGGCAGTAATACTACAACATGCTTGTTAATTATAACATGCTATTATGTACCCTTCTAAATGCTGCAACATGCTTGAAGATGCTTGAAGATGCTAGTCTTCAATAGGCTAGGATTTTCCCCTTCTATTCTGGCATTATGTAGTATAGTCCACTGATACAACCCTTCCATTTGTTACCAATGCATACTTAGCATAGATCTGATGCTTGCGAGTACTTTGGATGAGTACTCATGGTTATTTGCTACACCTTTCCCCTTCTTTCTTCTTTCTGGTTGATGCAACCAGTTGGTGGAGCCCAGGAGCCAGATGCCTCTCCCGCCGTCTACTACTACGTGGAGACCGCGATGACCAGGAGTAGTTAGGAGGTCCCAGGCAGTGGGGCCTTGCCTCTTCGATCGTTGTTTCTTTTGTGCTAGCCTTGTTAAGGTAAAACTTGTTTAACTTATGTCTGTACTCAGATATTGTTGCTTCCGCTGACTCGATTGTATATCGAGCTATGTATTCGAGCCCTCGAGGCCCCTGGCTTTTAATATGGAGCTTGTATGACTTTTATTTGTGTTTAGAGTTGTCTTGTGATATCTTCCCGTGAGTCCCTGAACTTGATCGTACATGTTTACGTGTATGATTACTATACGATTGAGTCAGGGGCGATACCAAGTTGGTATCATAGCCGACTACCTATAGGAATCCCCCTTCCAAACTCCTTGGCCGAAGTTGAGTCTAGTCAGTGCAAAACTTTTTACTAACATGGTTGGGCGGCTTACGGGCCCACGTCACCATTGGGTGGTGTTAGGATCTTTTATTCCTTGTCTATACTCTGGGACTCTAATTTCTCTTCTATTCAGGTTAAATGAATTTGCTAACTCCAATTTAGGCTCTCGTAATCACTTTCACCTGGATAGCTGGATTATCTGCAATTATTCCTTTGAATTGTATTTTGAATAATACTCACATCTTCATTTGACATCCTTGAACTTCCTTGTTTCAGATGCGTCCCGCAACGCAGATCGTCCGCCAGACCATGGCGGTCGGCACGCCTGGGTCCCCAGCCCTTCTGGTCGACCTCTTAACCCTACTAGGATATCGCTGGTATCCTCAGTACACTGTGTACGAGATCTACCATGAGTTCAACCAGGAGATGTACCACGCTAAGGTTGATATCTATGATCGGCAGAACAACTCCACCCACGAGTTGCATACCTTTGAGGGTATTGGAGTGACCGTCAAGATGGTAGTACAGGAGGTTGCCTATGTTGCTATCACCAGCCTCCGTAGAGAGCATCCATGCATGGAGGAGACTGGGTTCAGATACTTCCCGTACCCTCCAGCTGATGATGATTCTAGATGCTACACTGTTGTGTGTATCCCCTTCATGAGCCGTCGTTATGACCCTCAGTATATATATGGTTCGATACATTGAGGTTCTGGATCGCACTGTTTGAGCTCTGACTTTTGAGTTGTACGCCATGCGTGCACGCCACTACGACACTCTGGCACAGATGCATCCAACAGGCAGCGTATGGATTCAGCCTTCGTTCATCCTTTACCCGCGCAGGATGGAGATGCCACCATGTCTTGTGTGGCCTGTGGTTGGGGTGATACCCCTGCTCGTGGACCTCTTCTTCTGCCCGGAGATCAGCTGAAACACCAGAGTTTTCATGGAGCGTAGTCTCGTTCCCTTGAGCACCACCTGATTTTTCGTCACCTGCAGCTGCCTAGCTTCAGAGTTTTTTCCCACGTTGATGTATCATATCGCTATGTCGCGCTGTTGTATCCCTCCACCGCATGCCTGCGTGCCGCCTAGCTGGTCTAGACTACCTTTCCCTTTCTGAACTTTTACTTATGGTTTGTAACCGAATTTATGTATGGATCTGTATGTCATGTTTGGCTGCTATGTTGTATCCATCGAATTTCTTTCATTATGCATGTTTAATCGTGAATGATTCCTTGTCTTTACAAATTCCTCCATGATGAACTACCCCTGTTATATGTTAGCAGGATGGTTAGACCCGCTGGTCGTGGTCGTGGTGGCAACGCCCCACCATAGCCAGAGTAGATGGCTAGTATGATCCAACAGTTTGAGCTGAACCGCCAATTCATGGAAGGAATGATGGCTCAGTTTCCTCGCCCCAACTTGAACCAGGAGCCAACCACTATGACACTGAATGGCTTTGCACATCTCAACCCAACCATCTACCGCAGCTCAACTCAGCCACTTGATGCTGATGACTAGCTCCATGACATCACTTTCGAGCTAGAGTCTGCTAGTGTAGCCCCTGCCAACTATGTCACCTTCGCAGCATATTATCTGAAGGGTCTCGCTGCTCAATGGTGGGACAGCCACAGGCGTTCCTTACCTACTGGAACGGTCATCACTTGGCCGGATTTCCAGGCTGCATTCTGTGCCCGCTTCATTCCTCAGGGAATTATGGACAGGAAGAAGCGCGAGTTCCGCAACCTCACCCAAGGCGACAAGACTGTGGATGCTTATCAGCGGGAATTCCTTGAGTTGTCCCGCTATGCTGAAGAAGACATTGCCACTGATGCACGTAAACAGGAAAAGTTCCGTGATGGACTTCAAGATGATATCAAGCTAGTGCTCCTCGTGCATGACTTTGCTAATTTCACCACCTTGGTGAAAAAGGTCATTCAGGTTGAAACTGGTATGCAGGAACACCTCGGATCCCTTAGTTGCAACCGTGAGGTGGGTTCATCTTCGGGCCCGTCATCACAGAAGTGTAAGATATGGATCCCCCACAGCATGTATCCACCAATTGCCCCTGCACCAAGACACTCCCATGCTGCACCTGGCCTGCCTCCTCCACCACCTGGGCAGCCGAGACTTCAAGCTGCACCACCCCATGCTCCTGCTCCCCGTCCCAATGATGGGCTATGCTTTAGGTGTGGTCAACCAGGTCACCGTGTCAGGGACTGCTCTCAGAATTAGTACCAGTTTGCACTTCATCCAACAGGTGGTGGTAACAATCAGCCCCGCAACAACAGTGCCAGGCCTTATGGTCGTGGTCAGGCCAACCACATTGATCTGAATGAAGCTCAACACCAGCCTGCTACTGTATTGGGTACTCTTCTTGTTAACTCAGTACCAGCTTCTGTTTTATTCGATTCAGGAGCATCGCATTCATTCATATCAAAAGATTTTGCATCCATGCATGGCCTTAAGTTCGAAGAGATGAACAATCCGCTAGTGGGACACACCCCTGCGGGCCAATGTCGAACCACCATGGTTAGTGTCAGTGTCCCCGTTGAAATTGAAGGGTTGGGATTCCTTGTTTCCCCCATTGTTTTGAAGTCATCCAATATCGACCTCATTATGGGAATGGAATGGTTGAAAACACATACCGCTTCTATCATTTGCGCCACTAAAACCGTCCATCTACTACATCCATCAAATGAGATAGTGAGCTACCATGCTCATCTTATTCGAAAGGCCGAGGCACGGATTTATTCCTTGAATGAGTGAAATGCTTCTCCCTTTGTGATAATTGGAAAAGCTACAATCGAAGTCTGAAGTATGTGTCCGGTCCGCGTTCTCGATCAAGTTGAACGTCGCACATGTCAGAGGACTATCAAATTTCTAAAAAGTTCAGTGGTCAAGTCATTCTGAAGATGAAACCATTTGGGAATGCGAGGAACGTCTTCATGATGAATACCCCGCTTTTGTTTCCATGTACCTCCTAAAATCTCGGGACGATATTTCTTGTAGTGGAGGAGATTTGTAACGCTCGGATAATTAAGCTACAGTAATCCTTTGCTAATGATGCCACGTCACCACTGTTACTATGGCTACTCTCGTTTAGATTCAGAATAGTTCAAATTCAAATTTAAAATTAAAGTCAAAAATAAAAGTTTTCAAATGTTAAAACTAAAATGTGGAAACTATGGAAAATAATTCTTTAGTAGTGAAGAAACCAAATTTTTATAAAATGTTTAAGTGCTAAAAAATGATTAAAATGGTGGCTTAAACAATTATATAAATCCTTTTATAATTTTTAAAATATCAAACAAATTTATTTGAGTACCAACTTTTTTGTGAGAGAGGGTTAAACTAAAACTTTAATTTAGGTGCTGATCTCCTATTTTTTACTAAGATAATGTGAGAATTAAGTAAAACAAATAAACAGAAATAAATAAAAAGAAAAAGAAAACACAAATAACAACAAAAAGAGGACAAACCCCCTTGCCCCACTGGGCCAAGCCCAACAGGCCGGCCCACCCGCGCCCCCTTCCCCCCTCCACCGTTCACGGGAGGTCGTCGGCGTGCCCGATGCCCCCACGGCACCGGCCAGCGCCGTGGCGGCCATCTGCAGCCACTCCGTCTGCCCCCCTCTCGCCTATTTAGTTGCCCTCTCGCCCCGGGACGAACCCTAGCTACCTCTTCACACGCCCCCATCCCTTCCTGGATCTGGACGCCGCCGCCTCCGACGCCGTTGCACGTCGCCGTCGACCTCGTCTCTGCCCCGCTTCATCACCAAGCCGCCTCCCCGAGCCTCGCCGGCGTACATCGACACCGGGAGTGATCTCGCCGTCCCCCTCCGTCTTCCCCTCCCTGCTCCGCCCGCTCACGCACCCTCTGTGGTCATCCGCACCCACGCCCCACGCAGCCCCTGGCTCGTCCTCGCCGCGGCTGTCGCCCGCCTCTGCCCTGATAACCCACAAATATAGGGGATCGCAACAGTTTTCGAGGGTAGAGTATTCAACCCAAATTTATATATTCGACCCAAGGGGAGCCAAAGAGTATTTGAAGGTATTAGCCACTGAGTTGTCAATTCAACAACACCTGGAGATTAATTATCTGCAGCAAGTAATCAGTAGCAAAGTAATATGATAATTTTGATAGTAGTGACAGCATCAATAGTAACGGTAACAGTGATAGCAATAGTAACTTAGCAAGAACAATATAAGATAAATTCGTAGGAATTGGATAAGTGACTTGTTGGATGATATTCATCATGAGACAGTTATAACCTAGGGCAATACGGCACTAGCTCCAGTTCGTCAATATAATGTAGGCATGTATTTCGTAAATAGTCATACTTGCTTATGGAAAGAACTTGCATGACATCTTTTATCCTACCCTCCTGTGGCAGCGGGGTCCATATTGGAAACTAAGGGATATTAAGGCCTCCTTTTAATAGAGAATTGGAACAAAGCATTAACACATAGTGAATACATGAACTCCTCAAACTACGGTCATCACCAGGAGAAGTCCCAGTTTCTGTCACTCCGGGGTTGCCGGATCATAACACGTAGTAGGTGACTATAACTTGCAAGATCGGATCTAGAACATGGATATAATGGTGATAACATAAACAGTTCAGATCTGAAATCATGGCACCCGGGCCCAAAGTGACAAGCATTAAGCATGGCAAAGTCATAGCAACATCAATCTTAGAACATAGTGGATACTAGGGATCAAGCCCTAACAAAACTAACTCGATTACATGATGAATCTCATCCAACTCCTCACCGACCAGTGAGCCTACGAAGGAATTACTCACTCCCGGTGGGGAGCATCATCGAATTGGCGATGGAGAAGGGTTAGGAATGATGAAGAAACGAAGATCCCCCTCTCCGGAGCCCCAAATGGACTCCAGATTTAGCCTCCCGATGAAGGACAGGCGGTGATGGCGGCTCCGTCTCGTGGATCGTGATTATTCTTTCTCCCTGATTTTTTTTCTGAAATAATGTGATTTTATGGCGTCGGTTTCAGGGTCTACGGGACCACCAGGTGGGGACAACCCACTCATATGTCTCCAACGTATCTATAATTCATGAAGTATTCATGCCATGTTTACAATAGTTTTATATGATTTTGGTATGGTGTGATTAGAACTAACCCAGACTGACGCTGTTTTCAGCAGAACTACCGTGGTGTTGTTTTTTTGCAGAAATAAAAGTTCTCGGAATGCGATTAAAATCAATGGAGAATTTTTCTGGAAAATAAAAAAAATACTGGAACGAAGAGTTACCGGATGGGAGGCCCGTGTGCCCCACGAGGGTGGGGGGCGCGCCCCCCTATCTCGTGGCCACCTCGGGGACCCCCTGACTTGTTCTCTACGCAATCCTCTCCTATAAATACAAAAACCTCCAGAAAATAACCTAGATCGGAAGTTCTGCCGCCGCAAGCCTCTGTAGCCACAAGAAATCAATCTAGGCCCTCTCTGGCACCCTGCCGTAGGGGGCCATCATCACTGGAGGCCATTGAGGAGGATCCCGGAGGAGCCATCATCGCCATGAAGGCCAAGGACCAGAGGGAGAACTTCTCCCCATCTAGGGGGAGGCCATGGAGGAGGAAGCACAAGGGGGAGAACCTCTTCTCCTCTCTCTCAGTGGCGCCGGAGTGCCATCGGGAGGGGAATCATCGCCGCGGTGATCGTCTTCATCAACATCACCACCATCATCACCATCCTCATCTCTTTTACGCGGTCCACTCTCCCGCACCCCGCTGTAATACCTACTTGAACATGGTCCTTTATGCCACATATTATGATCCAATGATGTGTTGCCATCCTATGATGTTTTGAGTAGTTATCCTTTGTCTTTGGGTTGATTGATGATCTAGATTGGTACGAGTTGTATGTTTTATTTTGGTGCTGTCCCATTGTGCTCTCCGTGTCGCGTAAGCATGAGGGATTCCCGCTGTAGGGTGTTGCAATACGTTCATGATTCGCTAATAGTGGGTTGCTTGAGTGACAGAAGCATAAACCAAAGTAAGGGGGTTGTTGCGTATGTGATAAAGGTGACTAGATGCTTTAATGCTATGGTTGGGTTTTACCGTAGTGATCTTTAGTAGTTGCGGATGCTTGCTAGAGTTCCAACATAAGTGCATATGATCCAATAAGAGAAAGTATGTTAGCTTATGCCTCTCCCTCATATGAAATTGCAATGACGACTACCGGTCTTGTTAACAATTACCTAGGACAATTCCGCACACTGATCCATCATTATTCCACACTCTCTATTTATAATATTTAGTAATATATTCTAACTTTATGATAACAGCACCTACTTTTATATTTTAGCTCTCCGATACCATGCAAAGTTATCCTCTTCATACCCACAACGTAGTTTTATTTCTCGTTTCTAGTTCGAAGCAAACGTTCAGTGTACGTAGAGTTGTATCAGTGGCAGATAGGACTTGAGAGAATATTGATCTTACCTTTAGCTCCTTGTGGGTTCTACACTCCATAATTATCACTTCCACCTTTGGGAATTGCTACGATGATTCCCTGCACTTGGGGATTATCAAGCTCTTTTCTGGCGCCATTGCCGGGGAGCAATAGCGTGGGGTTGGTATTCTCGTGTGTGCTTGTTTGCTTTCTTCACTACGTAGATTTTGTTTTTCCTTTTTGTTTCTATTTAGTTGTGGGTGAAACATACAAAAATATTTAAAAGAATGAAAATACCAAAAAAAACTTGCCTCTCATGCCTAAAAAGTTTTTCAATAAGAGAAGTGATTGGAAGATTATGCGTTGAAGAAGTGAGGGTCGACCTTGAGCACTTGTGTTCATGCTCATGGAAACAATGTAAAACATTTCATGGAAGCTTCTCTGAAAATAATTATCTCCTTGTATATATCCATTGTATTATAAAAATAATGTGCCAAGCTTTGGTTTTAGGATGATTAGATTGCTTGTTTACTATGTGTAGTACAAAAACAGAAACTTTGGCTGTAGTGCGTGAATTTAAAATTTTTACTGGAAAGTCAATTAGGTCTGAAATTTTTTGCACATTAATTCTGTACAAATTTTTTAAATTTTCATATTTTTCTAGAATTTTTGGAGTTACAGAAGTTTGCTAAACTTCCAGATTACTACAGACTGTCCTGTGTTTGGCAGAATTTGTTTTCTCTGTGTTGATCGCTTATTTTGATGAATCTATGGGTAGTATCGGGGGTTATGAACCATGGTGAAGTTGGAATACAGTAGATAAAGTGCTAATATGGAATTGTAATGAGTTTGCAATAGTACCTAAAGGTAGTGATTTGCTTTAGTATACTAACGGATCTCACAAAGTTTTTGTTAAGTTTTTATGGATGAAGTGTTCGAAGAGCGAGGAGTTACCGATGTGAGAAGAATAAAGAGAGGCAAGAGTTCAAGCTTGGGGATTCCCAAGGCACCCCAAGTAAATATTCTAAGGATACTGAAGCATCTAAGCTTGGGGATGCCCCAGTTGGCATCCCATCTTTCTTCTTCAACAATTATCGGTATACCTTTGTTTTTGTTTTGTTCACATGATTTGTGTCCTCTGTGTTTTGTTTTTCCTTTAAGAACCATGCTAGTACGAGATAGCCCTTCATTGATTTATAGAATACTTCATGTGCTTCACTTAAATCTTTTAAGTATGATCTTATAGAATTTCTCTTTGTGCTTCACTTAAACCTTTTTGAGTATGGTTTTATAGAATGCTTCGTGTGCTTCACTTATATATTTTGATCTTGGATATTGGTTAGTCTATATTAATTGTAGAATTCTCCCTGAACTTCACTTATATCTTTTGGAGTATGAATAATACTATAATCTAAAGTGGGGTTGGAAGAGTGTCAACTTTAGGAATTAGTCATCCCACTATTCCGAATGAGAAGAATTTTGCTTATGAGGAGAGTAGTAAAATTTCTATGCTTGTAGATCATGAAAAGAATGCTTTATGTGATGGTTATAGTGTTGAATTCATTAATGATGCTACTGAAAATTATTATGAGGGAGGAAAATATGCTTGTAGGAGTTGCAATAATATCAATTTTCCTCTCTACATGCTTAAAGTTTTGAAGTTATACTTGTTTTGCCTTCCTATGCTAGTTGATTCTTGTTCCTATAAATTATGTGCTCACAAAATCCCTAGGCATAGGAAGTGGGTTAGATTTAAATGTGATAGTCATATCCTTCATGATTCTCTTTTTATGTTTCAATTCTTATCTTTTATGTGAGCATCATTGAAATCATCATGCCTAGCTAAAAGGCATTAAAGAAAAGCGCTTGTTGGGAGACAACCCAATATTTACCATTAATGTTTTTGTGTGTTTACATGATTAAGCTACTGTAGTAGTCATTTTTTATAGCTTTTGTTTCAATAAAGTGCCAAGTAAGACCTTTCGGAAGACTTGGGTGAAAGTTAATGTGATCTTGCTGTAAAAAAACAGAAACTTTTGCGCTCACGAGATTAGCTGTCCTTTTTTACAGAAGAGTGCTTTTGAGTTGATTCTTTTTGCATAATATTAATAGACAAATTCCTCACGTCCACCATTTTATTTAATAATTCTTGGAGTTGCATACGTATGGTTTCTGTCCAGATCATTACAGACTGTTCTGTTTCTGATAGATTCTGTTTTCATTGGATAGTTTGCCTATTTTCTAGTTTCTATGGCTTATATTTCTCAATATAAATTGTAGAAATGATATGGTACAGTAGGCATTGTGTGAAAACAATTATGAACCTTGTCTTTGATAGTACCAATGTGAATGGTTTACTCTTTATCATACTAACCTATCTCACGAAGTTTCGTTAAGTTTTGTGTGATTGAAGTTTTCAAGCTTTGGGTGAGATATCGATATGAGGAGAATAAGGAATGGAAAGACCCTAAGCTTGGGGATGCCCAAGGCACCCCAAGGTAATATTCAAGGAAGACTCAAGCACTTAAGCTTGGGGACGCCCCGGAAGGCATCCCCTCTTTCGTCTTCAAAACTATCGGTATACCTTACTCGGAGCTATATTTTTATTCGTCACATGATATGTGTTTTGCTTGGAGCATATTTTCAATTTTACTTGCTGTTTGAATAAAATCATTGGGTCTGAAATCTTGAATGAAAAAGAATCCTCCCATTGCTAGTTAATTATTTGACTACTCAGTGTTCTTCACTTATATCTTTTGGAGTAGTTTGTCATTTACTCATGTGCTTCACGTATATCCTATGAGTAAATGGTTGAATGAATTGAATATCATAAATCTGAATTTATATATGTTACATATGCTTATACCATGGGGAGTAATGACTTCACACTGAATAAGTATAGGTAGTAAACTTATTTGAAAGTTAGCAAACGCAGAATTGGTCACTTGAACAATTCATGAAAGAATATTGAAGGAAGAGAGATTTCACATATAAATATACTATCTTGGACATCTTTTGTAATTGTGAGCACTCATTAAAATATGACATGCTAAAAGGTTGATGTTGGACAAGGAAGACAACGTAACGGGTTATGTTTTCTTATATCCGAAATAAAGTATATTGTCATGGATCATCCAACATGTTGAGCTTGCCTTTCCCCCTCATGCTAGCCAAATTCTTTGCACCAAGTAGAGATACTACTTGTGCTTCCGAATATCCTTAAACCCGGTTTTGCCATGAGAGTCCACCATATCTACCTATGGATTGAGTAATATCCTTCAAGTAAGTTGTCATTGTTGCATGCAATAAAAAATTGCTCTCTAAATATGTATGATCTATTAGTGTGGAGAAAATAAGCTTTATACGATCTTGTGATATGGAAGCAATAAAAGCGGCGGACTGCATAATAAAGGTCCCTATCACAAGTGGCAATATAAAGTGACGTTCTTTCGCATTAAGATTTTGTGCATCCAACTATAAAAACACATGACAACCTCTGCTTCCCTCTGCGAAGGGCCTATCTTTTATTCTTGTCTTATACCTTTTACAAGAGTCATGGTGATCTTCACCTTTCCTTTTACATTTTATCCTTTGGCAAGCACATTATGTTGGAAAGATCCTGATAAATATATCCACTTGGATGTAGGTTTTCATAAATTATTATTGTTGACATTACCCTTGAGGTAAAAGGTTGGGAGGCGAAACTATAAGCCCCTATCTTTCTCTGTGTCCGTTTAAAACTTTGAACCCATAAATATCACATGAGTGTTAGCAATTGTGAAAGATTAAATGATAGTTGAGTATGTGGAGTTTGCTGAATCAAAGCTCTTACATAGACCCTTCCCGAAAATAAGATGAATTGCAATTGTTTGATGACTAAGAGCATGGTTTGTTAGTTTTCAAGAAAGTTTATGATCTATACTTTAACATGTGAATAGCTTGTTGCTTGATTATGAGAAGTTTTATGAGTTGAGCTACTGTTATGATATATAATGATGCTATAAAAAGTGATTAGAATTATCACTGATCAAACTTATGCACTTGCTAGCATTCACACTTCATAAATTATTTCTTTTATCATTTACCTACTCGTGGACGAGCAGGAATTAAGCTTGGGGATGCTGATACGTCTCCAACGTATCTATAATTTATGAAGTATTCATGCCATGTTTACAATAGTTTTATATGATTTTGGTATGATTTGATTAGAACTAACCCGGACTGACGCTGTGTTCAGCAGAACTACCGTGGTGTTGTTTTTGTGCAGAAATAAAAGTTCTCAGAATGCGATGAAAATCAACGGTGAATTTTTCTGGAAAATATAAAAAATACTGGAACGAAGAGTTACCGGAGGGGAGGCCCGTGGGCGCCACAAGGGTGGAGGGCGCGCCCACCCCCCTAAGGCGCGCCCCTGTGCCTCATGGACTACTCGTGGGGCCCCCTGACTTGTTCTCGACGCCAACCTCTCCTATAAATACCCAAACCTCCAGAAAATAACCTAGATCAGAAGTTCCACCACCGCAAGCCTCTGTAGCCACGAGAAATCAATCTAGGCCCTCTCTGGCACCCTGCCGGAGGGGGCCATCATCACCGGAGGCCATGGAGGAGGATCTCGGAGGGGCCATCATCGCCATGAAAGCCAAGGACCAGAGGGAGAATCTCTCCCCATCCAGGGGGGAGGCCATGAAGGAGGAAGCACAAGGGGGAGAACCTCTCCTCCTCTCTCTCGGTGGCGCCGGAGTGCCATCGGGAGGGGAATCATCGCCGTGGTGATCGTCTTGATCAACATCACCCTCATCATCACCATCCTCATCTCTTTTACGCGGTCCACTCTCCCGCACCCCGCTGTAATCCCTACTTGAACATGGTGCTTTATGCCACATATTATGATCCAATGATGTGTTGCCATCCTATGATGTTTTGAGTAGATATCTTTTGTCTTTGGGTTGATTGATGATCTAGATTGGTATGAGTTGTATGTTTTATTTTGGTGCTATCCTATTGTGCCCTTCATGTCGCGCAAGCGTGAGGGATTCCCGCTGTAGGGTGTTGCAATACGTTCATGATTCGCTTATAGTGGGTTGCTTGAGTGACAGAAGCATAAACCCGAGTAAGGGGGTTGTTGCGTATAGGATAAAGGGGACTTGATGCTTTAATGCTATGGTTGGGTTTTACCTTAATGATCTTTAGTAGTTGCGGATGCTTGCTAGAGTTCCAACATAAGTGCACATGGTCCAAGAAGAGAAAGTATGTTAGCTTATGCCTCTCCCTCATATGAAATTGCAATGACGACTACCGGTCTTGTTAACAATTGCCTAGGACAATTCCGCACACCGATCCATCATTATTCCACACTCGCTATTTATAATATTTAGTAATATATTCTAACTTTACGATAACAGCACCTACTTTTATATTTTACCTCTCTGATACCATGTAAAGTTATCCTCTTCATACCCACAACATAGTTTTATTTCTCGTTTCTAGTTGGAAGCAAACGTTCGGTGTACGTAGAGTCGTATCAGTGGCAGATAGGACTTGAGAGAATATTGATCTTACCTTTAGCTCCTTGTGGGTTCGACACTCCATACTTATCACTTCCACCTTTGGGAATTGCTACAATGATTCCCTGCACTTGGGGATTATCAAGCTCTTTTCTGGCGCCGTAGCCGGGGAGCAATAGCATGGGGTTGGTATTCTCGTGTGTGCTCGTTTGCTTTCTTCACTAAGTAGATTTTGTATTTCCTTTTTGTTTCTGTTTAGTTGTGGGTTAAACATACAAAAAATTTAAAAGAATGAAAATACCAAAAAAAATACTTGCCTCTCATGCCAAAAAAGTTTTTCAATAAGAGAAGTGATTGGAAGATTATGCATTGAAGAAGTGAGGGTCGACCTTGAGCACTTGTGTTCATGCTCATGGAAACAATGTAAAACAATTCATGGAAGCTTCTCTGAAAATAATTATCTCCTTGTATATATCCATTGTATTATAAAAATAATGTGCCAACCTTTGGTTTTAGGATGATTAGATTGCTTGTTTACTATGTGCAGTACAAAAACTGAAACTTTGGCTGTAGTGCGTGAATTTACATTTTTTACTGGAAAGTCAATTGGGTCTGAAACTTTTTGCACATTACTTATGTACAAATTGTTTAAATTTTCATATTTTTTCTAGAATTGTTGGACTTACAGAAGTTTGCTAAACTTCCAGATTACTACAGACTGTCCCGTTTTTTACAGAATCTGTTTTCTATGTGTTGATCGCTTATTTTGATGAATCTATGGGTAGTATTGGGGGGTATGAACCATGGTGAAGTTGGAATACAGTAGATAAAGTGCTAATATGGAATCGGGGGGGGGGGGGGGGTATGAGCCATGGTAGTATCACTGTAACACTTGCTACAAAACTACTGCTATCACTGTTACCGTTACCGTTACTGTTGCTACTATTATCAAAACTATCATATTACTTTGCTACCGCCCACTTTGCTGCAGATAATTAATCTCCAGGTGTGATTGAATTGACAACTCAGCTGCTAATACCTTCGAATATTCTTTGGCTCCCCTTGTGTCGAATCTATAAATTTGGGTTGAATACTCTACCCTCGAAAACTATTGGGATCCCCTATAATTGTGGGTTATCAAGACCTTTTTCTGGCGCCGTTGCCGGGTAGCATAGCTATATTTGTTGAGTCACTTGGGATTATTATCATATTATCACTATGAAGAATCTGAAGGATGCTAAGACTAAGATATTTCCCTCTAGTACGAGGGGAGGTAAGAAACTGCCTTCCAGTTCTGCTTTAGATTCACCTTCTGTTATAAGTAAACTTGCAACACCACCACATGCTATCAATTCTGATATGTCGCAAGTCATTGATGATGCTACTTCTACTATGGATAATGCTTATGATGATGCTAGTACCTTGCTAGATAATGATGATGTGCCGCTTGGTGAATTTCTTGATGAACAAATTGCTAGAGTAATACAACATGATGTTGTTGAATCTGATGATGAGCTTGAAACTGAATCTCCTGAAACACCTGCTAGAACTAGTCTTCCGAGATATGAATTTCCTAAGGTACTGGAAGGTTATGCTATGAGTGAGGAGACAACTAGAGATATTCTTGCTTGCAGAGATAGAGATGATTTAGAGAAATTATTATGCAAGTATGAAGAAAAATCTCTGAATGCTAGAATGAAATGTGATCCTAAGTTTGCTACTTCACCTATCTTTATTGATGATAAGGATTATGAATTCTCTATCGACCCAGAGTTAATTACTTTGGTTGAATCTGATCCTTTCCATGGTTATGAAACTAAAACTGTTGTGGCACATCTTACTAAGTTGAATGATATAGCCACCATGATGAGAAGACTCGCTACTACTTTATTCTCAAATTATTTCCTTTCTCATTAAAGGGTGATGCTAAAGCTTGGTACAATACTCTTGCTCTTGGTTGTGTGCGTAGTCCCCAGGATATGATTTATTACTTCTCTGAAAAATATTTCCCTGCTCATAAGAAACAAGCTGCTTTACATGAAATATTTAACTTTGTGCAAATTAAAGAAGAGAGTCTCCCACAATCTTGGGGGAGGCTTTTCCAGTTACTTAATGCTTTGCCTGATCATCCTCTTAAGAAAAATGAAATACTTGATATCTTCTATAATGGACTAACCGATGCTTCTAGGGACGTCCTAGATAGTTGTGCTGGTTGTGTTTTCAGGGAACGAACTGTTGGACAAGATGAAGAATTATTGAATAACATATTGAAAATTTATGATGATTGAACTCTTCCTGAACCACCGGCTAAACCCACTCCGAAGAAGGGGGGTATATTATATCTCAGTCCTGAAGATATGCAAGAGGCAAAGAAATCTATGAAGGAAAAATGTATTAAAGCTGAGGATGTTAAAAATTTACCTCCTATTGAAGAAATACATGGGCTTAATACACCACCACTGCCTAAGGTGGTAGAGGTAAATTCTCTAATGAAGTTTAATGATGTTGACAATCCTCACAATATGCACCCTAGACAATGCCTTTATGAGTTTGAAAACTATATTAGAAAACAAGATCACTTCAATGCAAATGTTACGAAGCAATTGAAATATAATTACGATATGATTGCTCGCTTGAGTGAATTGTTATTTAGAATCTCAAATGATGTTAGAGGTGTTGGAAAATATGCTTCTATGGTTCAAACTCAGTTAGAACAAGTTGCCAAATCACAAAGGGAACTGCTTGATGAAATGAATCATAATATACATGACTTTGCTGTTAGAGTTGCAACTAGAGAAGGTAAAATGACTCAGGAACCACTTTATCCTGAGGGACACCCAAAGAGAATTGAACAAGATTCACAAAGAAATAACACTAGTGCACCTAGTCCTTCTAGAAAGAAAAAGAAAAGAAAAGGAAAACCTTGCATACTTCTAGTGAACCTGAAATAGAAAAACGTCCTGATAATGATAATGAAACTTCTATCTCTGATGCTGAAACTCAATCTGGTAATGAACTCACCTAGTGATAATGAAAAAGATAATGATGAGGTTCATGAAGATATTCAAACAAATAATGAAAAAGAACCAGATAATGATGTTGAGATAGAACCACCTGTTGATCTTGATAACCCACAACCTAAGAATAAAAACATATGATAAAAGAGACTTCATTCCCAGAAAACACGTTAAAGAAAGAGAACCATGGGTTCAAAAATCTATGCCTTTTCCACCCAAGTCAACTAAAAAGAAAGATCATGAAGAATTTGAACGCTTTGCTGAAATGCTGAGACCATTCTTTTTGCGTACTCGCTTGACTGATATCTTGAAAATGCCTCCTTATGCAAAGTATATGAAAGACATCATCACTAATAAGAGAAAAATACCGGAAGCTAAAATCTCCACTATGCTTTCTAATTATACTTTTAAAGATGGAGTACCTAAAAAACTTGGAGATCCGGGAATACCAACTATACCTTGCTCTATCAAAAAGAATTATGTGAAAACTACTTTATGTGATTTAGGAGCTGGTGTTAGTGTTATGCCTTTCTCTTTATATAAAAGACTTGACTTGAATAAACTCACACCTACTAAAATATCCTTGCAAATGGCTGACAAATCAACTGCCATACCTATCGGTATCTATGAGGATGTGCCCGTTGTTGTTGCTAATGTTACTATTTTGACAGACTTTGTTATACTTGAGATGCCCAAGGACGACATCATGTCGATTATCCTTGGTAGACCCTTCTTAAATACCGCAGGGGCTATTATTGATTGCAATAAAAGCAAGGTCAATTTTCATATCAATGGTAATGAGCATACGGTGCACTTTTCGAAGAAACAATTCCAAGTGAATGGTATTAATGTTATTGAAAAATCTCTGACAATCACTATTGGAAGTTTTCAAATACCTCTACCTACTATCAAAAAGAAATATGAAATGCTTATTGTTGGGGACATTCATATCCCCATTGAGGTAACTTAGTGATTTACGAAAGTTCTTCGGTTTCATGCTAATCGAAAGTGGTTGTTAATAAGACTTGATCAACCTTATTAATGGATCATTTTTGAACGGTATGAAGTTGATGAATTTAGTAAGCACAACCTTCTGTCCCTACTTTTTGTTTTCTGTTTTTATTAGTTAAATAAAATAAAATGCCATGTTTTGTCTGTTTTCTGAATTTCCCATGCAATAAAAAATGACCCAAAAATAAAAGTTCTCAGAATGCCCTGAAAATTTAATATGGTTTTTTTGTGAATATTTCTGAATTTCTGGTGCAAATAATATCAGAGGGAGGCGCACCACGTGGGCACAACCCACCGGGGGGCGCCAGGACCCCCAGGCGTGCCCTGGTGGGTTGTGGTCCCCACGTGGGCCCCCTCACTTATCCCTTCATACCACATCATCACTCACCTCTAGAAAAAAAATCTCCATTGCTCTCTCTCTCCCGTGTTCTTTCTCTCAAACCCGCGGATTTCGATCTCTTTGCTTGAAGCTCCGTTTCCGAAGATGTTTCGGGGGATTGTTGCTTGGTATGTGACTCTACCGTTTGTCCAATTAGTTTTTGTTTTAGTTGTTTATATTTTGAATAATTAGCTACTCTTGGTGCTGCTGTAGATGAGCTTACATGTTGAATTCTTAGAGTTCTAAGTAGTTTGAATGCTTGTTATGGCCTTTATGTATCCCTATGAGTAGTTGCTATCAATTTTTCAAAGATTTGTTGATAAATTTTTGTCACTCGAAAATTTTCAGAAAATTGTACGCAAACATGATGAACCTTTTTGGAAGGAGTTCTTTGAGGAGGCGATCCACGGGGGCATCTTCTAGTGACAGCTCCGCTCGCCGGTCATATGTTGAACCAAGTGAAAGTTCCACATGAGATGCCGCCACCAAAACATGCTTACGGCCTTGCGATGAGTATATGAGGCGTGTGGGTATTAAGGACGAATTTGAGAAATATGTTCACAATGCCGGTCTCGGTCCCTACCTTTTCAGATAAGTGCAAACAACGCCACCTTCTCACTGAATCATTTGTGAAGGGTTTTAAATTCATTCACGTGAGTCTAGGGTGTCGTTTATACTTTATGATAATCCATTTATCATCTCACTAGAGAATGTTTCTTACCACTACAAACTCCTGTTCTGGAGTTCGCTTGACGAACTGCCAAGGGCTGAGTACCAAACATTCTTAACTAGTTTTTGCTGCGGTGAGACAAGGGGAGTGACACAAGGTAGAATAAAGAGCATTCATTTTCCCGCGATTCAGTACTTTGGATTATTTAATAGGAAATGTATAGTAGGTAAGCAAGACTATAGTACACTTTGTGCTCCAGACTTGAGCCTCATACGCACCGCTCTTACCGGTGAAAGGAATTATAACCTTGGAGCGATTGTTGCACGCAGACTTCAGCACAACGCTAATAGTGGCTACTTCTATGGTGGAATATATGCCATCCGTTTAGCACAACGGTTGGGTGTTTCGCCTTTGCCCTTTGATCCTATCCTACCCACACAGTATTTAGATTTTGACACCTTAAAAGATCATAAGATTCTCAAGGGAAAGGTTGATAACTTCACTTATAATCTATTGTTTAACCAAAAATCTGTTGTGCACACATATTTGCCTGCGCCTGCTCTTTTTGAATATCATACTTATATGCGGTATTACCCTGCCGTCCTAAGTAAATTTGCATGTGCCACCTCTAGAAACTTCTAAATAAATATCTTTTTTGTGTGCTTGGATCGTTCATGGAACGATAGGAGGTAGTCGGTATCTTCCATGCTAAGCGGGTTATTCTCTGGTTGAGTGTTTATTCACTCGCCATCGCACGAGAAAAAAGGACGATAATAGGGATGCCCAGTCCCAAACCGCAAACTGAAAAAGAGTTAATCTCTTAAATAATCAAACAAAAACTTCCAATGGAGTCAAAACCTGTACTTTTATCGCTTGGAACCGCCACTAGCGTGCTTAGCATGATAGATATTGATAACTGATGGTCGTGAAGTAAATGAGAAGGGTGCATGTCTCAAAATATCATTTACCTCTATTTTAAAAACTTGAGCTCTGGCACCTCTGCAAATCATTGCTTCCCTCTGCGAAGGGACTATCTATTTACTTTTATGTTGTATCATCACCTTCTAAAACAAGCGCTAGAACCTGAGAGCACAGCTGTCATGACTTATGCATTGTGTAGCTAATGTTGGGTGCATCATGACTGGATCTTTTCTACCATGAATTTCAATGTTTAGTCGCTGCTTGAACTTTGGAGGTGCTCTGCATTTATGTTTTGTGGTCTCAGAAAGGCTAGCGAGATACCACTATTGTCATATTATATCATGGTTGTTTTGACAACGTGTTGCCATTTGAGATACCTTATTATTGCTCCCTAGCTGATTATGTCATTGATATGAGTCATTATAATCTTTAAGAGTTACCAGTACAAATGCCCGTGCATTGCAACGGGAAAACATACCAGTTCCTACGGAGCATGGTTGATGAGGTCGAGGAACTATGTCAAGTGACAACGGTTGCTGATGACAAAAAATAAAGATGGATGATTTGAGGATCAAAACATGAAACTTAGAACATGGGTAATGATCCGAAGTAAAAAAAATGGAAACTTTCGAGCCTGTGTGTTACAATGGTTGAAAAAATTGGCCCGTACTAAGATCTATTGAGAATTATTTACATCCACAATTCATGAAAAAATTAGCCTTATCAAGATATGTAGAACACATGAATGAAATGTTTTCAATAATCATTTTGTTATTTGATTTTGAGGGATTTTATTTTGTAAAAACAGATCGAAAAAATTAGACGTATATTATGAGCACTTTAAATATATAAATCTTTAAATTAAAATTCTCATATTTCTAGTTCAAACCTTAATTTTAACCTAATTGGTGTCTACATTTTTAGAAATAAAAATATGAATTAAATACTAATGAAATATATATAGATTTGTTGTAGGCTTTTTTTCAATTTGCTGGCTGTCTACCATCCCGGTAAGTGTTCATACCACCGCGTGTCATGTATTTGTATTGACAGAAATATTTCACATGTGTGATCATTTCTCCTTTTTCTTTCTTGCGATTTTGTTTCGTCAATTTTGTCACCTAAGGTTCATATTATCCGAGTCTTGCTTAGTCCGCGTGAAAATGAATGAGCGTCTGTGTGCTAGACAGAAATCAAGTGAGGTGATCCTAAAAATAGTCAATTTGAGGCAGTAGAAATCAATTAGGAAACTCATAGTGCGTGTGTTGTGCTTCTCCGCTATTGGTTTTTCGCAAATTCTTTGTATTCGTTCTTTTTTTCTTTTGGATGTTTGTTTGCTGCTGATTATGTAAGAAATCAGATTGTATTTGGTACACATGCATGTAGCAGAGTTGTATATACATATTTTCTTAGTGAAGTATATACATCTATTAATGGTGTGTGTCTCCGGATGTCAACTTATATGTTGTTTGCTTTTTCAACTAATCTGTTATCTGTATGTGTTATTTTCAAAACAAAAAATATAATATTTTTTAGACTAACTTCACGTCAGGTTTCACCCACTAATCTCGGCAGGGCCCTCACAAAGAAAAATGTAGGCTCATGCACGCATTACACTACTTGCATGCAACCGGAAAAACTGCTAATAAACAACCATGTGCAGGTTCATGGCTAACATCCGCGCGGCTCATCGCACTTCAAACAGCACGTTGCCCACCTAGCCCGCCAGCGCTCGCGCATGTCGCCCACCTTGCCACAACACCCATGCACGTCACCTACATTGCCGCTGCACCCGTACACGTTGCTGCTGGTAGTGATTGGCCGGTTCGCTCGATCCGTCCCGGGCTTCGCCGTCGCCCTTCGGACCCTACACCGGCTTGATAAAGTGGAGAGCGTGCGTCTTGACTCCAAGCTCCGTGTCTCCATCTTCATCGGCATCCGGCATGATGAAGCGGATGGCAAGCGGCGACGCGGCGTCATGGTGCCGAGCTCCTCATCCTTGTCTTCGGCGGCTTCCGCGTGGTGAAGTGTTTCGCTCGACATGCAAGTTGGTGAAGCAACTCCAGCGTAACCATGCATGGGCCGGGCATCATCGTCCGAAGTCATGGCATGTGGACGTAGCAGGAAGTGGGTAGCGTCATTGGCGCACTCTGGATGGCTATGTTGAAGAGCTTCACGTGGACACGACGACCCTACGACGATGGCGACGATGGCTTGCTGCATCTTTACGATTTCTGGGGTCTTGTGTGACAGCTCCATCCATCATCATTGTGTTGTGCTTGCATGCATAATCTCACCGTTCACAAGGATTAGCCACGCCTCCATCGTCAGCTGAGTGGTCCGCTGGGTACATGTGCGCCTCTAACGAGCCCGACGGCCTACACTTCAGCCTTTACGTTTATGTGTTGCTCGCTCCTGGCCGCCCCCTTGGAGCACTCGCCCGTGCTCTTTTGTCTCCAGGTGCTCACGCCAGATGCAATCGCCTCTGGTTGTTCTTACCTTGGTGCGTTTTGTGCCCTTTCTCTTAACCTCCCCTTGCTGCGTACTTGAATTGTGTTTTTTTTGTGTGTGTGCGCGCGCTTGTGTGCGGGTCGGACTCCCATAAACTGTTAAAAAAAGGAATCTTCATAGACGAGTACGTGATGGGTTGTGTACGTGCCTTATATTTGAAGTAACGTTATGTAGATCTATTTTTAAATCTCAACCGTTTATCTTTAGCATTAACACAAAATCAACGGATATAAAGGGATGACCTATGGAGAACTATGAAACCTTCCGTTCTTTAATATTAGGTATAGATTGTCGGCATTGTTAGTTATAATGTTGGCTGAAAACCTGAGTTCTGTTTAAGCTTATTTATGCAAACAAGAGCAAAAGAGTTCGTAAAAGTTTTTTTTTTCACTTTCAGTTTATCAACTGAATTGCTTGAGGACAAGCAAAGGTTTAAGCTTGGGGGAGTTGATACGTCTCCAACGTATCTACTTTTCCTAATGCTTTTCCTCTTGCTTTGGACTCTAATTTGATGATTTGAATGAAACTAACCCCGGACTGACGCTGTTTTCAGCAGAACTACCATGGTGTTGTTTTTGTGCAGAAATAAAAGTTCTCGGAATTCGGAATGGAGCGAAACTTTGCGAGGATTTTTTATATAATAAATAAGAATTTCTGGAGCCAAAATCCACTGGAGAGGGGCACCTGGGTGGGCACAACCCACCAGGGCGCGCCCCCCTCTCCTAGCGCGCCCAGGTGGGTTGTCCCCACCTGGTGGCCCCGCAGACCCTGAAACCAACGCTATAAAATCATATTTTTCCAGAAAAAATCAGGGAGAAAGAATTATCGCGATCCACGAGACGGAGCCGCCGTCACCTCCTGTTCTTCATTGGGAGGCCAGATCTGGAGTCTGTTTGGGGCTCCGGAGAGGGGGGTCTTCGTTCTTCGTCATCACCAACCCTTCTCCATCGCCAATTCCATGATGCTCCCCACCGGGAGTGAGTAATTTCTTCGTAGGCTCACTGGTCGGTGAGGAGTTGGATAAGATTCATCATTTAATCGAGTTAGTTTTGTTAGGGTTTGATCCCTAGTATTCACTATGTTCTTAGATTGATGTTGCTATGACTTTGCTATGCTTAATGCTTGTCACTTTGGGCTCGTGTGCCATGATTTCAGATCTGAACCGTTTATGTTATCACCATTATATCCATGTTCTAGATTCGATGTTGCAAGTTATAGTCACCTACTAGGTGTTATGATCCGGCAACCCCGGAGTGACAATAGTCGGGACCACTCCCGGTGATGACCGTAGTTTGAGGAGTTCATGTATTCACTATGTGTTAATGCTTTGTTCTGGTTCTCTATTAAAAGGAGGCCTTAATATTCCTTAGTTTCCAATATGGACCCCGCTGCCACGGGAGGGTAGGACAAAAGATGTCATGCAAGTTCTTTCCATAAGCATGTATGACTATTTACGGAATACATGCCTACATTATATTGACGACCTGGAGCTGGTGCCGAATCGCCCTAGGTTATAACTGTCTCATGATGAATATCATCCAAGAAGTCACCGATCCAATGCCTACGAATTTATCTTATATTGTTCTTCCTAAGTTACTACTGTTATCATCACTGTTACACTTGCTACAAAATTACTACTATCACTGTTACCGTTACCATTACTGCTGCTACTATTATCAAAACTATCATATTACTTTGCTACTGATCACTTTGCTGCAGATAATTAATCTCCAGGTGTGGTTGAATTGACAACTCAGCTACTAATACCTTCAAATATTCTTTGGCTCCCCCTGTGTGGAATCTATAAATTTGGGTTGAATACTCTACCCTCGAAAACTGTTGCGATCCCCTATACTTGTGGGTTATCAGACATATGAACTCCCCCAAGCTTAAACCTTTGCTTGTTCTCAAGCAATTCAGTTGATAAACTGAAAGTGAAAAAGAAATACTTTTACGAACTCTTTTGCTCTTGTTTGCATAAATAAGCTTAAACAACACCCAGGTTTTCAGCCAACATTATAACTAACCATGCCGACAGTAAATCTTAAAGATTATAATGACTCATATCAATGATATAATCAGCTAGCAAGCAATAATAAGATTTCTCAAATGGCAACACGTTGTCAAAACAACCATGATATAATATGACAATAATGGTATCTCGCTAGCCCTTTCTGAGACCGCAAAACATAAATTCAGAGCACCTCCAAAGTTCAAGCAGCAACTAAACATTAAAATTCATGGTAGAAAAGATCCAGTCATGATGCACCCAACATTAGCTACACACAATGCGTAAGTCATGACAGCTGTGCTCTCAGGTTCTAGCGCTTGTTTTAGAAGGTGATGACACAACATAAAAGTAAATAGATAGTCCCTTCGCAGAGGGAAGCAGTGATTTGTAGAGGTGCCAGAGCTCAAGTTTTTAAAACAGAGGTAAATGATATTTTGAGACATGCACCCTTCTCATTTACTTCACGACCATCAGTTATCAATATCTTCCATGCTAAGCACACTAGTGGCGGTTCCCAAGCGATAAAAGTAAAGGTTTGGACTCCATTGGGAGTTTTTGTTTGATTATTCGAGAGATTAACTCCTTTTAGTTTGCAGTTTGGGACTGGGGATCCCTATTACCGCCCTTTTCTCGTGCGATGGTGAGTGAATAAACACTTGTCCTGAGAATAACCTGCTTAGCATGGAAGATACCGACACCTCCTTTCGTTCCATGAACGATCCAGGCACACAAAAAGGATATTTATTTAGAATTTTTTTAGAGGTGGCACATGCAAATTTACTTAGGACGGCAAGGTAATACCGCATATAGGTAGGTATGGTGGACTCATCTGGAATAACTTTGGGTTCAAGGTTTTTGATGTACAAGCAGAATTCCCACTTAGTACAAGCGAAGGCTAGCAATTAGATTGAGAAGTGGCCAGCTAGAGAGCAACAACGGTCATAAACATGCATTATGCATAAGTAACATTGGACACTAGCATGAGTAGGATATGAACACCATGAACATAAATATCACAGAGCCTATGTTGGTTTTGATTCAACTACATGCGTGAACATGTGCCAAGTCAAGCCACTCGAACATTCAGAGGAAGATACCATATCATCATACTACATCACAATCATTTGAACGCAATGTTGATATCCAAGATAAATCATTATCCACTCCCAGCTACTTATGCATGGCATGAGAAACTATAATCTCTAATTGTCATTGCAAACATGTTTAATCATAATGGGCTGAATCATGGATACTAGGTTAAACATATTTACACAAACAGAACAAGTCGAGTGCATACCAGTTTCTCTCTGCCATGGCTAGTTCATCGAATGTCGTCATTATTGCCTTTCACTTGCACGACCGAACGATGTGAAAATAATAATAGTGCAAGAGTGCCGTGGACTAAGCTGGAATCTACAAACATTTTATTCAACTGGAGAAGACAAGGTAAAATGGGCTCTTTATTAGATCAACAATTATTCATATGAGAGCCACTCAGCATTTTCATCGTGGTCTTCTCCTCGGTACAACTCGAATAAAAAGAAACGAAATTCAGAGAAACACACTGAAATATTTTTGAAGTTTTTGGTTTTCTTGAACAAGCAAATAGAAGGGAGAAGCAAAAAGGAGAAAAACTATTTACACGGGAAAGCTCCCAACAAGCAAAAGAAGAACAAGGAAATCTTTTTGTGTTTTCTTTTTAACATTACTACTAAGCATGCGTAGAAAGTAAATTAACTGCAACTATTTTTTTTCTAAAGTTCTTCAAACACACAAGAAGAAAGCAAGAAAAATAAATCTAAGCATGGATGATACATTGAAAAAGTGTGAACACCGACAAACGGATAAGTGGACATGAATGTAATGTCGGTGGGAAACACGTACTCCCCCAAGCTTAGGATTTTGGCCTAACTTGGTAGTCGATCAGTAGCCTGGATGGTAGTAGGGGTACTAAGGAACGGGCATCCACTCATCCCACTGCTGAGGCTCCTCCTCTGCCTCTGCAGCAGCCTGAGCGTTCCGGTAGGCGATGATGTCCGCAGGCATGATCCTATATCCGCCCCTGGCAACAAAATCAAATAAGGCAGGAGCAGGCAACGGGATAATATCACGAGTTTCAATGCTAAAAACCAGGTTATAAGGAATAGGAATGTTAGGAGACTCTTATTAGTGAAACGGTGGAGATCCATGGTTGTGCGGTCTAGGTAAACCTTGGTCATGGGGTAGTCATGGTGGCGTATCTCAACATTAAAGTGAGCTGCCAAACGAGTAGCAAAAATCCCACCATGTATTTTACCCTTGGATTTATTAATGTGGAGGCGACGAGCCATGATAGCTCCCACGCTATAAGTGTTGTCACCCTCCAGTGCACGGCGTAAAACAGCAAGGTCTGGTGAGCTGAGCGCATCCACCTTCTCTCTAGCAAGCAAGCATTTTGCAATGAAAAGTGCAAAGTAATGAACATCAGGAAAATGCAAGCCAGCGGCAGTGATAGCTAACATCCCTCTCTCATCTCCCACTGTCAAAGTGTGATAAAAGGTCTCAAACTCCGCCGGCCTAGGCTCGGCTAAGCTCCCATCAGAAGGGATCATCCATATGTCACAAAATTCAGTAAGTGGTATCTGATGGTTTTCGGCATATAAATCAAAGCTCACTTCAGGAGGATTATTCCTAGGAAGGAAAGTAAAACTTTGAACAAAGATGTTTGTGAGGATTTGGTGTTGTTCACACTCATCTGCGATGAAGTCGGTGAGGCCGGCATTAGCAGCATATTGTGTGAACTCCTGAAGGATTCCAGCCTCTTCTAGGAACGGGGTGTGCGTCCATTCTCACCAAAACTTCACAAAAATGATACCAACTACTCATAGTGATACATAGAGGCCATAGCAAGCATTCAAACTACTTAGAACTCTAAGAATTGAACACGCAAGATCATCTACAGCAGCACCAAGAGTAGCTAATTATTCAAAATATAAACTACTAAAACAAAAACTAATTGGACAAACGGTGGAGTCACATACCAAGCAATAATCCCTCGAAATAGTTTCGGAAACGGAGCTTCGAGCAAAGAGATCGAAATCCGCGGGTTTGAGTGCAAGAACACAGGAGAGAGAGCAATGGAGATTTTTTTTCTGGAGGTGGGTGATGATGTGGTGTGAAGGGATAAGTGAGGGGGACTATGTGGGGACCACAACCCACCAGGGCGCGCCTGGGGGTTCTGGCGTGCCCAGGTGGGTTGTGCCCACCTGGTGCACCTGCCTCTGATGTTATTTGCACCAGAAATTCAGAAATATTCCAAAAAAACCGTAGTAAATTTTCAGGGCATTTTGAGAACTTTAGTTTTTTGGTCATTTTTTTATTGCACGTGAAATTTAGAAAACAGACAAAGCATGGCATTTTATTTTATTTAACTAATAAAAATAGAAAACAAAAAGTAGGGACAGAAAGTAGTGCTTACTAAATTCATCAAATTCATACAGTTCAAAAATGATCCATTAAAAGGTTGATCAGGTCTTATTAACAACCACTTTCGATTAGCATGAAACCGAAGAACTTTCGTAAATAACTAAGTTACCTCAATGGGGATATGAATGTCCCCAACAATAAGCATTTCATATTTCTTTTTGATAGTAGGTAGAGGTATTTGAAAACTTCCAATAGTGATTGTCAGAGATTTTTCAATAACATTAATACCATTCACTTGGAATTGTTTCTTCGAAAAGTGCACCGTATGCTCATTACCATTGATATGAAAATTGACCTTGCTTTTATTGCAATCAATAATAGCCCCTGCGGTATTTAAGAAGGGTCTACCAAGGATAATCGACATGATGTCGTCCTTGGGCATCTCAAGTATAACAAAGTCTGTCAAAATAGTAACATTAGCAACAACAACGGGCACATCCTCATAGATACCGATAGGTATGGCAGTTGATTTGTCAGCCATTTGCAAAGATATTTCAGTAGGTGTGAGTTTATTCAAGTCAAGTCTTTTATATAAAGAGAAAGACATAAGACTAACACCAGCTCCTAAATCACACAAAGCAGTTTTCACATAGTTCTTTTTGATAGAGCAAGGTATAGTTGGTATTCCCGGATCTCCATGTTTTTTAGGTACTCCATCTTTAAAAGTGTAATTAGCAAGCATAGTGGAGATTTTAGCTTCCGGTATTTTTCTCTTATTTTGTGATGATGCCTTTCATATACTTTGCATAAGGAGGCATTTGCAAGATATCAGTCAAGCGAGTACGCAAAAAGACTGGCCTCAACATTTCAGCAAAGCGTTCAAATTCTTCATCATGTTTATTTTTAGTTGACTTGGGTGGTGGCATAGGTTTTTGAACCCACTGTTCTCTTTCTTTACCGTGTTTTCTAGCAATGAAGTCTCGTTTATCATACCTTTTATTCTTAGGTTGTGGGTTATCAAGATCAACAGGTGGTTCTATCTCAACATCATTGTCTGGTTCTTTATTATTTGTTTGAGTGTCTTCATGAACCTCATCATTATCTTTTTCATTGTCACTAGGTGAGTGTTCATTACTAGTATGAGTTTCAGCATCAGAGATAGAAGTTTCATTATCATTATTTGGAGGTTTTTCTATTTCAGGTTCACTAGAAGTATGCATAGTCCTATCATTTTTTTCTTTTTCTTTCTAGAAGGACTAGGTGCATTAGTGTTAACTCTTTGTGAATCTTGTTCAATTCTTTTTGGGTGTCCCTCAGGATAAAGTGGTTCCTGAGTCATTTTACCTCCTCTAGTTGCAACTCTAACAACAAAGTCATGTATATTGTGATTCATTTCATCAAGCAGTTCTCTTTGAGATTTAGCAACTTGTTCTAATTGGATTTGAACAATAGAAGCATGTTTTCCAACACCTCTAACATCATTTGATATTCTAAATAACAAGTCACTCAAGTGAGCAATCATATCAGAATTGCATTTCAATTGTTTCATCACATTTGCATTCAAGTGATCTTGTTTTCTAATATAGTTTTCAAACTCATAAAGGCATTGGCTAGGGTGCATATTGTGAGGATTGTCATTATCATTGAACTTTATTAGAGAATTTACCTCTACCACCTTAGGCAGTGGTGGTGTATTAAGCCCATGTATTTCTTTAATAGGAGGTAAATTTTTAACATCCTCAGCTTTAATACCTTTTTCATTCATAGATTTCTTTGCCTCTTGCATATCTCCAGGACTGATATATAATATACCCCTCTTCTTCGGAGTGGGTTTAGGCGGTGGTTCAGGAAGAGTCCAATCATCATAATTTTTCGATATGTTATTCAATAATTCTTCAGCTTGCCCAACAGTTCGTTCCCTGAAAACACAACCAGCACAACTATCTAGGAAGTCCCTAGAAGCATCGGTTAGTCCATTATAGAAGATATCAAGTATTTCATTTTTCTTAAGAGGATGATCAGGCAAAGCATTAAGTAACTGGCAAAGCCTCCCCAAGCTTGTGGGAGACTCTCTTCTTTAGTTTGCACAAAGTTAAATATTTCCTGTAAAGCAGCTTGTTTCTTATGAGCAGGAAAATATTTTTCAGAGAAGTAAGAAATCATATCCTGGGGACTACGCACACAACCAGGAGAAAGAGTATTGTACAAATCTTTAACATCACCCTTTAATGACAATGTAAATAATTTGAGAATATAATAATAGTGAGTCTTCTCATCATGAGTAAAAAGGGTGGCTATGTCATTCAACTTAGTAAGATGTGCCACAACAGTTTCAGTTTCATAACCATGGAAATGATAAGATTCAACCGAAGTAATCAACTCTGGGTCGACAGAGAATTCATAATCCTTATCATCAATAAAGATAGGTGAAGTAGCATACTTAGGATCATATTTCATTCCAGCATTCAGAGATTTTTCTTTATACTTACATAATAATTTCTCTAAATCATCTATATCTCTGCAAGCAAGAATATCTCTAGTTGTCTCCTCACTCATAACATAACCTTCGGGTACCTTAGGTAATTAATATCTAGGAGGGATAGTTCTAGCAAATGTTTCAGCAAATTCATTTTCAAGTTCATCATCAGATTCAACATCATGTTGTATTACTCTAGCAATTTGTTCATCAAGAAATTCACCAAGTGGCACATCATCATTATCAAGCAAGGTACTAGCATCATCATAATCATCATTCATAGTAGAAGTAGCATCATCAATAACTTGTGACATATTAGAATTTGTCGGTGTTCTGGGAATGGGGGTCCCCAGACTTGCCTGCCTGTGGCCCATGGCGTGGCTGAGCTAGCAGGCCCGTACGGCCCATCTTCTTCGACAAGGCATTCAAGACCCTCGCGAGGGGCCAAGCCTTCCGAGGCGGACAACACAAGACCTCCTCAGGAGCGGCCTCGTCAGGCGGGCTTGCGAGGGGCGGAGAGATCAAGGCAAGGCAAACCTCGCGAGGTCCTCGTGACGTGAGCCATGACGATCGAGACCAGGCGGGCGCCAGCGCGCGCAGCGTCCTTGTTTCCTCTTTGGTGCCAAGGGGGCAAGCGCAGGCGCGGAGTATCGAGGCATCAAGCACAGGTTTTCATATCGGTGCAACAAGACCAAGACTAGCAGGACGGCAAGACGAAGGTCACCATGGAGCCCAAGACAGCGTCACCACCAGAGCCTTTTGCAGGCGAAGACCGCTTTTGTCAGGATAAGTTGTACTAGCTGTCCCCTTTAAAATTGGTCGTTGTTGGCTCCCTTCCCGCTCAATATTTGGGGAGAGGACCAGGGCCTATATAAGTAGAACTAGCCACCACAGTAGGGCAAGGAATCCTGACCCACACAAGTTCCCCAAGCACAAGAACACCTCAACCCCAGGAGGATGTTCTTCCCCTTGTTCTGTTCATCATCAGCCCAAGAGGCAATCCACCACCACACTGGAGTAGGGTATTACACCACAACGGTGGCCTGAACCAGTATAAATCTTGTGTCTTTCTGTGTTGCGAGTTCGTCCGCGAGATCTTAGAGAGCTAGGGCGTGGATCGGTAGGGAGGTGATCTTCGCGCGCACCCTAGTGTTTGAACCTTAAGGGTTTTGCTGGAACCCATGATCCGACATTTGGCGCGCCAGGTAGGGGTGCGCCGTAGCTTCTCCTCCGTCGATCTGCGCTCCGCCCGCATGGCAGGCGCCCCGCCACCGACTCCGACGGGCAGCGTTGACGACGGGGCCAGGGGGCTCCGAGCCCTGGCCCCCGCCCTACGGCGGGTGCGCTGGCCACCCAAGTTCAAGCCAGAGATGTCGCCACGCTATGACGACACGGTGGACCCGTCGGCTTTCCTGCTAGCATACGAGGAGGCCGTCCTCGAGGCCGGGGGTGATGACAAGGTCATGGCCAACTGGCTTCCCATGGCCCTCGTTGGCGAGCCGCGCGCCTGGCTGCTCAACCTTCCCGGATCCACGGTGGCGTCCTGGGAGGAGCTGCGTGACCTCTTCACTGCGCGCTACGCGGCACCGGCGCACCACGCGGTCGCGGCCCTGCTAGGTGGCTCTTAGGTGCCGCCTTCAGATCACTACATCAAGCCGTTCCTCCGCCAGATTGGTGCCGCTTCCAAGCGCTCGGGGGCTCCGCCCGGCTGGGCCGCGCCTAAGGCCGACCTCACCTTCAGCTCAGAAGACCACCCTGTCACCACCACCGGCTCGGGCATGCTTCCGATGCTCTGCACGCCCACCATCTGCAATGTGGCCGTCACCAAGACCCTCATCGACGGTGGCCCTGGCCTCAACTTGCTCTCCGTGGAAGCCTTCAGCCTTCTTCACGTGCCGCTCGAGCGGCTCAGCCTCAGCAAGCCTTTCTCAGGAGTTGGTGGCGGCATTGCCCGCTCCCTAGGGCAGATCCACCTTCCTGTCACCTCCGGCACGCACGACAACTACCACACCTAGCTCGTCGACTTCGACATCACCCGCATCGGCCTCCCGTACAATGCCATCCTCGGGTACCCAGCTCTGGCCCAGTTCATGGCGGCGACTCATCCAGCCTACAACCTCATGAAGATGCCCGGAAGCAAAGGTGTCCTCACCGTCAAGGGGGACACCAAGGAGGCTGTGACGGCGCTTAAACTTGCCTTCAAGACCACTGCGGTGGGGCAGTCCGTTGGTGCCAGTGCCCCCGAGGCCAAGGAGGCCGCACCAACCAAGAAGAAGCAGTTGTTCACCCAAGACAAGGCAGAAACCAAGCATGTGCCGGTCGACGAGTACGGCTCTTCAGGAGCCACCTTCACCATAGGTGCCGACCTCAACGCCAGCCAAGAGGAAGCATTGGTGAAGTTCTTGCACGCGAACAAGGATATATTCGCATGGGAGCCCAATCAGCTGGTGGGGGTCCCGAGAGAGGTGATTTAGCACCACTTAAGGGTATGCCCCAATGTGCGCCCTGTGAAGCAGCGAGCAAGGTGGCAATCCACGGAGAAGAAGGCCTTCATCGTCCTAGAGACCCGCAAGTTGGAGGCGGCAGGCGCCATTCGTGAGGTTAGGTACCCCGAATGGCTGGCGAACCCCGTCGTGGTGCCGAAGAAAGGCGGAAAGGAGCGAATGTGCGTCGACTTCACCAACCTCAACAAGGCGTGCCCTCAAGATCCATTCCCTGTCCCGCGCATCGACCAGATCGTCGACTCCACCGCTGAGTGCGACCTACTGTGCTTCCTGGATGTGTTCTCAGGGTATCACCAAATCAAGATGGCAGTGGAAGATGTAGAGAAGACGGCCTTCCTGACCCCGTGTGGAGTGTACTGCTACACTTGCATGCCCTTCGGACTGCGCAACGCGGGTGCGACCTTTCAGCGGCTGATGCACATCGCCTTAGGGCGGCAGCTCGGGAGAAACACGGAGGCCTACGTCGATGACATTGTGGTGAAGTCTCGGGAGGCGAGAACTTTGATCCAAGACCTGGAGGAGACCTTCGAGAGCCTGCGTCAGGTGAACTTGCGGCTTAACCCAGAAAAGTGTGTATTCGGTGTCCCTTCCGGCAAGCTGCTGGGATTCCTCATGTCCCACCGAGGGATCGAGGCGAACCCGGAGAAGATCAAGGCCATTGAGGGCATGAGCCCACCGCAGACCCTCAAGGAAATGCAGAAGCTGGCTGGTCGGGTGACTGCGTTGGGGCGCTTCATCTCCAAGCTGGGAGAGCGCGCCTTACCCTTCTTCAAGCTGATGAAGAAGAAGGGCCCGTTCGAGTGGACCCCGGAGGCTGACCGAGCCTTCTGAGACCTCAAGAGATACCTGACCAGCCCTCCGGTGATGGTGGCGCCACGGCCTCTCGAGCCTCTAGTACTTTATCTTGCCGCCACCCCATACTCCGCCAGCGCTGCGCTAGTGGCGGTCCGAGAGGAGCATCAAGCCAGGAGCGCGCCGTACTAAGCTACGCCGCTAGCCGAGATGACGCAAGGTCAGGAGGGCGCAGCAAGAGCCGAAGCGACAACAACAGAAGACCAAGCTCGGCAGGACAACGCCGTAGAGATTCCCGCAAGCGACCAGGCGCCAGGGGTCCCACCACCTCAGGAGGCACCCCAACCTACGCAAGACGCGAGCCTCGCCAGCACGCCTGCCCTCATCGAGCACCCGGTGTACTTCGTCAGCACGGTGTTGCGGGACGCGAGGGCAAGGTATCCCATGCCTCAGAAGCTCCTGCTCGCGCTCCTAGTGGCCTCGCGCAAGTTGCGGCACTACTTCCAGGGCCACCCCATCAAAGTCGTCTCGGCCTACCCGTTGGAGAGGGTGCTCAGGAGCCCCAACTATGCCGGGAGGGTCGCCGAGTGGAACATCAAGCTGCAGGCATTCCAGTTCGAGTTCAGCACCACCAAGGTCATCAAGGTAGCCGCGCTCGCTGATTTCGTGGCAGAATGGACGGATGCCCCGACGCTGAAAGTAGGCGAGGACCGGTCCACCTCGCCAGGAAGTGAGGCGCCTGACAGATGGGTCATGTATTTTGATGGTGCCTTCGCGCACCAGGACGCGGGGGCTCGAGCATTACTCATCTCGCTCATGCAGGACAAGCTCTACTACGTTGTGCAGCTCTGATACGTCTCCAACGTATCTATAATTTTTGATTGCTCCATGCTATATTATCTACTATTTTGGATATTATTGGGCTTTATTAATCACTTTTATATTATTTTTGGGACTAACCTATTAACCGGAGGCCCAGCCCGGAATTGTTGTTTTTTGCCTATTTCAGAGTTTCGCAGAAAAAGAATATCAAACGGAGTCCAAACGGAATGAAACCTTTGGGAACATGATTTTTAGGAAGAATATGATCCAGGAGAGTTGGACCCTACGTCAAGAAACAAAAGAGGAGGCCACGAGGTAGGGGGTGCGCCCTCCACCCTCGTGGGCCCCCCCTGTTGCTCCACCGACGTACTCCTTCCTCATATATATACCTACGTACCCCCAAACGATCAGATACGGAGCCAAAATCCTAATTCCACCGCCGCAACCTTCTGTACCCACGAGATACCATCTTGGGGCCTGTTCCGGAGCTCCGCCGGAGGGGGCATCCATCATGGAGGGCTTCTACATCAACATCATAGCCTCTCTGATGAAGTGTGAGTAGTTTACCTCAGACCTTCGGGTCCATAGTTAGTAGCTAGATGGCTTCTTCTGTCTTTTTGGATCTCAATACAATGTTCTCCCCCTCTCTCGTGGAGATCTATTCAATGTAATCTTCTTTTGCGGTGTGTTTGTTGAGACCGATGAATTGTGGGTTTATGATTAAGATTCTCTATGAGCAATATTTGAATCTTTTCTGAATTGTTTTATGTATGATTGGTTATCTTTGCAAGTCTCTTCGAATTATCAGTTTGGTTTGGCCTACTAGATTGATCTTTCTTGCAATGGGAGAAGTGCTTAGCTTTGGGTTCAATCTTGCGGTGTCCTTTCCCAGTGACGGCAAGGGCAGCAAGGCACGTATGGTATTGTTGCCATCGAGGATAACAAGATGGGTTTTTTATCATATTGCATGAATTTATCCCTCTACATCATGTCATCTTGCTTAAGGCGTTACTCTGTTTTCATGAACTTAATACTCTAGATGCATGCTGGATAGCGGTCGATGAGTGGAGTAATAGTAGTAGATGCAGGCAGGAGTCGGTCTACTTGTCTCGGACGTGATGCCTATATACATGATCATACCTAGATATTCTCATAACTATGCTCAATTCTGTCAATTGCTCAACAGTAATTTGTTCACCCACCGTAAAATACTTATGCTCTTGAGAGAAGCCACTAGTGAAACCTATGGCCCCCGGGTCTATCTTCATCATATTAGTCTTCCAACACTTAGTTATTTCCTTTGCTTTTACTTTGCTTTTATTTTACTTTGCATCTTTATCACAAAAATACCAAAAATATTATCCTATCATATCTATCAGATCTCACTCTCGTAAGTGACCGTGAAGGGATTGATAACCCCTTATCGCGTTGGTTGCGAGGATTTATTTGTTTTGTGTAGGTGCGAGGGACTCGTGCGTAGCCTCCTACTGGATTGATACCTTGGTTCTCAAAAACTGAGGGAAATACTTACGCTACTTTGCTGCATCACCCTTTCCTCTTCAAGGGAAAACCAACGCAGTGCTCAAGAGGTAGCAAGAAGGATTTCTGGCGCCGTTGCCGGGAGGTCTACGCAAAAGTCAACATACCAAGTACCCATCACAATCCCTTATCTCCCGCATTACATTATTTGCCATTTGCCTCTCGTTTTCCTCTCCCCCACTTCACCCTTGCCGTTTTATTCGCCCTCTCTTTTTCGTTCGCCTCTTTTTCGCTTGCTTCTTGTTTGCTCGTGTGTTGGATTGCTTGTTTGTCACGATGGCTCAAGATAATACCAAATTATGTGACTTTACCAATACCAACAATAATGATTTCCTTAGCACTCCGATTGCTCCTCTTACCAATACTGAATCTTGTGAAATCAATGCTGCTTTGTTGAATCTTGTCATGAAAGATCAATTCGCCGGCCTTCCTAGTGAAGATGCCGCTACTCATCTAAATAGCTTCGTTGATTTGTGTGATATGCAAAAGAAGAAAGATGTTGATAATGATATTGTTAAATTGAAGCTATTTCCTTTTTCGCTTAGAGATCGTGCTAAAGCTTGGTTTTCGTCTTTGCCTAAAAATAGTATTGATTCTTGGAATAAGTGCAAAGATGCTTTTATCTCTAAGTATTTTCCTCCCGCTAAGATCATCTCTCTTAGAAACGATATTATGAATTTTAAGCAACTTGATCATGAACATGTTGCACAAGCTTGGGAGAGGATGAAATTAATGATACGTAATTGCCCTACTCATGGTTTGAATTTGTGGATGATTATACAAAATTTTTATGCCGGATTGAATTTTGCTTCTAGAAATATTTTAGATTCGGCCGCGGGAGGCACTTTTATGGAAATCACTTTAGGAGAAGCTACTAAACTCCTAGATAATATTATGGTTAATTATTCTCAATGGCACACTGAAAGATCTACTAATAAAAAAGTGCATGCGATAGAAGAAATTAATGTTTTGAGTGGAAAGATGGATGAACTTATGAAATTATTTGCTACTAAGAGTGTTTCTTCTGATCCTAATGATATGCCTTTGTCTACTTTTATTGAGAATAATAATGAATCTATGGACGTGAATTTTGTTGGTAGGAAATTTTTTGGTAACAACGCGTATAGAGGAAACTTTAATCCTAGGCCTTATCCTAGTAATTCCTCTAATAATCATGGTAATTCCTACAAAAACTCTTATGGAAATTGTAATAAGATGCCCTCTGAATTTGAGACTTGTGTTAAAGAGTTTATGAATTCGCAAAAGAATTTCAATGCTTTGCTTGAAGAGAAATTTCTTAAAGTTGATGAATTGGCTAGGAACGTTGATAGAATTTCTCTTGATGTTGATTCTTTAAACTTAGATCTATTCCTCATAAGCATGATATCAATGAGTCTCTCAAAGCCATGAGAATTTCCATTGATGAGTGCAAAGAAAGAACCGCTAGGATGCGTGCTAAGAAAGATTGCTTTATGAAAGCGTGTTCTTCAAATTTCTATGAAAATAAAGATGAAGATCTAAAAGTTATTGATGTGTCCCCTATTAAATCTTTGTTTTACAATATGAATCTTGATAATGATGGGACTGAATATGATCCACCTTTACCTAGAAGGCGTTCCAAAAATTCGGAGTTTTTAGATCTTGATGCTAAAATTGATAAAAGTGGGATTGAAGAGATCAAAACCCTAGATGTTGCTAAACCCACTATTTTGGATTTCAAGGAATTTAATTATGAAAATTTCTCTCTGATAGATTGTATTTCCTTGTTGTAATCCGTGCTAAATTCTCCTCATGCTTATAGTCAAAATAAAGCGTTTACTAAACATATCGTTGATGCCTTGATGCAATCTTATGAAGAAAAGCTTGAGTTGGAAGTCTCTATCCCTAGAAAACTTTATGATGAGTGGGAACCAACTATTAAAATTAAGATTAAGGATCATGAGTTGTATGCTTTATGTGATTCGGGTGCTAGTGTTTCCACTATTCCCAAAACTTTGTGCGATTTGCTAGATTTCCATGATTTTGATGATTGCGCTCTAAACTTGCACCTTGCGGATTCCACTATTAAGAAACCTATGGGAAGAATTAATGATGTTCTTATTGTTGCAAATAGGAACTATGTGCCCGTAGATTTTATCGTTCTTGATATAGATTGCAATCCTTCATGTCCTATTATTCTTGCTAGACCTTTCCTTAGAACGATTGGTGCAATTATTGATATGAAGGAAGGGAATATTAGATTCCAATTTCCATTAAAGAAAGGCATGGAACACTTCCCTAGGAAGAAAATAAAATTACCATATGAATCTATCATGAGAGCCACTTATGGATTGCCTACCAAAGATGGCAATACCTAGATCTATCCTTGCTTTTATGCCTAGCTAGGGGCGTTAAACGATAGCGCTTGTTGGGAGGCAACCCAATTTTATTTTTAGTTTTTCGCTTTTTGCTTCTGTTTAGGAATAAATCATTGTTCTAGCCTCTGGTTAGATGTGTTTTTATGTTTTAATTAGTCTTTGTGCCAAGTTAAACCTATAGGATCTTCTTGGATGATAGTTATTTGATCTTGCTGTAATTTCCAGAAACTTTATGTTCACAAAAATTATTGTTAAAAATCACCAGAACGTGATAAAATACTGATTCAAATTGCTGCTGATCAATAAACAAATTGTATAGGTCTTCCTATTTTTGCTGATTTTTTGGAGTTCCAGAAGTTTGCGTTAGTTACAGATTACTACAGACTGTTCTGTTTTTGACAGATTCTGTTTTTCGTGTGTTGTTTGCTTATTTTGATGAATCTATGGCTAGTAAAATAGTTTATAAACCATAGAGAAGTTGGAATACAATAGGTTTAACACCAATATAAATAAAGAATGAGTTCATTACAGTACCTTGAAGTGGTCTTTTGTTTTCTTTCGCTAACGGAGCTCACGAGATTTTCTGCTAAGTTTTGTGTTGTGAAGTGTTCAAGTTTTGGGTAAAATATTTAATGGATTATGGAACAAGGAGTGGCAAGAGCCTAAGCTTGGGGATGCCCATGGCACCCCCAAGATAATCTAAGGACACCATAAAGCCAAATCTTGGGGATGCCCCGGAAGGCATCCCCTCTTTCGTCTACTTCCATCGGTAACTTTACTTGGAGCTATATTTTTATTCACCACATGATATGTGTTTTGCTTGGAGCGTCTTGTATTATATGAGTCTTTGATTTTTAGTTTACCACATTCATCCTTGTTGTACACACCTTTTGAGAGAGCCATACATGATTTGGAATTTGTTAGAATACTCTATGTGCTTCGCTTATATGTTTTGAGTTATATAGTTTTGCTCTAGTACTTCACTTATATCTTTTAGCCCACGGTGGTGGATTTGTTTTATAGAAACTATTGATCTCTCATGCTTCACTTAGATTATTTTGAGAGTCTTATATAGCATGGTAATTTGCTTAAATAATATGCTTGATATTCAAGATTAGTAAAAAAAATCTTATGAGTGTGTTGAATACTAAGAAAAGTTTGATGCTTGATAATTGTTTTGAGATATAAAGATGGTGATATTAGAGTCATGCTAGTTGAGTAGTTGTGAATTTGAGAAATACTTATGTTAAAGTTTGTGATTCCCGTAGCATGCACGTATGGTGAACCGTTATGTGATGAAGTCGGAGCATAATTTGTTTATTGATTGTCTTCCTTATGAGTGGCGATCGGGGACGAGCGATGGTATTTTCCTACCAATCTATCCCCCTAGGAGCTTGCGCGTAATACTTTGCTTTGATAACTTGTAGATTTTTTCAATAAGTATATGAGTTCTTTATGACTAATGTTGAGTCCATGGATTATACGCACTTTCTTCCTTCCACCATATCTAGCTTCTCTAATACCGCGCACTTTCCGCCGGTATCATACACCCACCATATACCTTCCTCAAAACAGCCACCATACCTACCTATCATGGCATTTCCATAGCCATTCCGAGATATATTGCCATGCAACTTTCCACCGTTCCGTTTATTATGACACGCTCCATCATTTCATATTGCTTTGCATGATCATGTAGTTGACATCGTATTTGTGGCAAAGCCACCGTTCATAATTATTTCATACATGTCACTCTTGATTCATTGCATATCCCGGTACACCGCCGGAGGCATTCATATAGAGACATATTTTGTTCTAAGTATCGAGTTGTAATTGTTGAGTTGTAAGAAAATAAAAGTGTGATGATCTTCATTTTTAGAGGATTGTCCCAAGTGAGGAAAAGGATGATGGAGACTATGATTCCCCCACAAGTCGGGATGAGGCTCCGGACGAAAATAAAGAGGCCATAAAAAAGGCCCACATAAAAAAATGAGAGAAAAAGAGAGAAGGGACAATGTTACTATCCTTTTGCCACACTTGTGCTTCAAAGTAGCACCATGATCTTCATGATAGAGAGTCTCTCATTTTGTCACTTTCATATACTAGTGGGAATTTTTCATTATAGAACTTGGCTTGTATATTCCAATGATGGGCTTCCTCAAAATGCCCTAGGTCTTCGTGAGCAAGCGAGTTGGATGCACACCCACTTAGTTTCTTTTGTTGAGCTTTCATATACTTATAGCTCTAGTGCATCCATTGCATGGCAATCCCTACTCACTCACATTGATATATATTGATGGGCATCTCCATAGCCTGTTGATACGCCTAGTTGATGTGAGACTATCTTCTCCTTTTTGTCTTCTCCACAACCACCATTCTATTCCACATATAGTGCTATGTCCATGGCTCACGCTCATGTATTGCGTGAATATTGAAAAAGTTTGATAATGTCAAAAGTATGAAACAATTGCTTGGCTTGTCATCGGGGTTGTGCATGATTTAAATACTTTGTGTGGTGAAGATAGAGCATAGCCAGACTATATGATTTTGTAGGGATAACTTTCTTTAGGCCTGTTATTTTGAGAAGACATGATTGCTTGGTTAGTATGCTTGAAGTATTATTATTTTTATGTCAATATTAAACTTTTGTCTTGATCTTTCAGATCTGAATATTCATACCACAATTAAGAAGAATTACATTGAAGTTATGCCAAGTAGCACTCCGCATCAAAAATTCTGTTTTTATCATTTACCTACTCGAGGACGAGCAGGAATTAAGCTTGGGGATGCTTGATACGTCTCCAACGTATCTATAATTTTTGATTGCTCCATGCTATATTATCTACTGTTTTGGACATTATTGGGCTTTATTATTCACTTTTATATTATTTTTGGGACTAACCTATTAACCGGAGGCCCAGCCCAGAATTGTTGTTTTTGCCTATTTCAGAGTTTCGCAGAAAAAGAATATCAAACGGAGTCCAAATGGAATGAAACCTTCGGGAACGTGATTTTTAGGAAGAATATGATCCAGGAGACTTGGACCCTACGTCAAGAAACAAAAGAGGAGGCCACGAGGTAGGGGGCGCGCCTACCACCCCCCCCGGCACGCCCTCCACCCTCGTGGGCCCCCTGTTGCTCCACCGACGTACTCCTTCCTCCTATATATACCTATGTACCCCCAAACGATCAGATACGGAGCCAAAATCCTAATTCCACCGCCGCAACCTTTTGTACCCACGAGATCCCATCTTGGGGCCTGTTCCGGAGCTTCGCCGGAGGGGGCATCCATCACGGAGGGCTTCTACATCATCACCATAGCCTCTCCGATGAAGTGTGAGTAGTTTACCTCAGACCTTCGGGTCCATAGTTAGTAGCTAGATGGCTTCTTCTCTATTTTTGGATCTCAATACAATGTTCTCCCCCTCTCTCGTGGAGATCTATTCGATGTAATCTTATTTTGCGGTGTGTTTGTTGAGACCGATGAATTGTGGGTTTATGATCAAGATTATCTATGAACAATATTTGAATCTTTTCTGAATTCGTTTATGTAAGATTGGTTATCTTTGCAAGTCTGTTCGAATTATCAGTTTGGTTTGGCCTACTAGATTGATCTTTCTTGCAATGGGAGAAGTGCTTAGCTTTGGGTTCAATCTTGGAGTGTCCTTTCCTAGTGACAGCAAGGGCAGCAAGGCACGTATTGTATTGTTGCCATCGAGGATAACAAGATGGGGTTTTTATCATATTGCATGAATTTATCCCTCTACTTCATGTCATCTTGCTTAAGGTGTTACTCTGTTTTCATGAACTTAATACTCTAGATGCATGTTGGATAGCGGTCGATGAGTGGAGTAATAGTAGTAGATGCAGGCAGGAGTCGGTCTACTTGTCTCGGACGTGATGCCTATATACATGATCATACCTAGATATTCTCATAACTATGCTCAATTCTGTCAATTGCTCAACAGTAATTTGTTCACCCACCGTAAAATACTTATGCTCTTGAGAGAAGCCACTAGTGAAACCTATGGCCCCCGTGTCTATCTTCATCATATTAATCTTCCAACACTTAGTTATTTCCTTTGCTTTTTACTTTGCTTTTATTTTACTTTGCATCTTATCACAAAAATACGAAAAATATTATCCTATCAGATCTCACTCTCGTAAGTGACCGTGAAGGGATTGACAACCCCTTATCGCGTTGGTTGCGAGGATTTATTTGTTTTGTGTAGGTGCGAGGGACTCGCGCCTAGCCTCCTACTGGATTGATACCTTGGTTCTCAAAAACTGAGGGAAATACTTACGGTACTTTTCTGCATCACCCTTTCCTCTTCAAGGGAAAATCAACGCAGAGCTCAAGAGGTAGCAAGCTCTGCTTTCAGCAGGGCGAGAAGGTCTCCAACAACATCGCAGAATACGAAGGCCTCATAGCTGGCCTGAAGGCCGCGGCAGCTCTGGGGGTGAAGTGCCTCACCGTCACGGGCGACTCATAGCTCCTCGTTAACTTCTCCAACAAAGTGTACCAGCCAAAGGACGAGCACATGGAGGCGTACCTTGCAGAAGTACGTAAGATGGAAAAGCAGTTCCTAGGCCTGGAGGTGCAGCATGTGCGCCGTGGCACCAACAAGGAAGCCAATGACATCGCCAGGAGGGCATGCAAGCGGCAGCCCCAGGAGCTTGGCGTCTTCGAGGAGCGGCTCTTCAAGCCGTCAGCCACACCACCACTTTCAAGCACAGCACGGCCTCGGGAGGAGCTCCCACAACCGCCTGCCACAGGAGCCCCAGCTTGTGGCCCGACCTTAGGAGCTCGCCTGCTCTTGGCGCTTGAGCCCCAAGAGGGATGTTGGACCAAGGAATTCAAGGAATATCTGATGCAAGGGGCGCTATCGGAGAAGGAAGAGGATGCAGAGCGCGTGGCCCGGCAAGCCACGGCATACTGTATCCAGGACGGTGAGTTGTACAGAAAGCGATCGAATAATGTTTTGCTGCGTTGCATTTCCAGGGATCAGGGGAAGGAGTTGCTGATTGACATACACGGTGGGGACTGCGGACACCACTCGTCGTCACGGACTCTCGTCGGCAAGGTATTCCGCAGTGGGTTCTATTGGCCCATGGCGCTCAACGACGCAGCCGAGCTAGTGAAGTCCTGCGAAGATTGCCAGTTCCACGCCAAGCAGATCCATCAGCCAGCTCAGGGCCTCCAGACTATACCGCTCACATGGCCGTTCGCGGTCTTGGGGCTGGATATCTTGGGCCCTTTCCCTCGAGCGCCAGGGGGCTACCGCTACCTCTACGTCACCATCGACAAGTTCACCAAGTGGGCGGAAGTGGAAGTCGTCCGCACCATCCCAGCCGGTTCCGTGGTCAAGTTCATCAAGGGCCTCATGAGCCGTTTCAGGGTCCCCAACCGCATCATCACCAACTACGGTTCGCAGTTCACTAGTAACCTCTTCAAAACATATTGTGCTAACCTTGGAACGCAGATCTGCTACGCTTCGGTGGTGCACCCCAGGAGCAATGGCCAGGCTGAACGCGCCAACGCGGAGGTCCTAAGAGGCCTCAAAACCAGGACCTTCAAGAAGAAGCTCGAAGCCTGAGGTAGGGGCTGGCACGACGAGCTCCAGTCCGTGTAGTGGTCCATCCGCACCACCGCCACTAAGCCGACGGGCGAGACCCCATCCTTCCTTGTCTACGGAGCCGAAGCCGTCCTCCCTCACGAGGTCAAGCATCGCTCCGCACAGGTCCTGGCGTTTGATGAAACGCAGCAGGACGCCACACGGAGGATGGACCTCGTACTGGGGGAGGAGCGTCGCCGCGAAGCTGCACTGAGGGCGGCAAGGTACCAGCAGGCGCTGCGACGATACCACTGCCGCAACATCCGCTCCAGGACGCTCAAGGCGGGCGACCTCGTCCTGAGGCGGGTCCTCTCCAGGGAAGGGTTGCACAAGCTCTCACCCATGTGGGAGGGCCCGTTCAGGGTCGACCATGTCTCCAGGCCCGGCGCCGTGCGCCTGGAGACACAAGATGGGGTGCCCATCCAGAACGCCTGGAACATCCAGCACCTCCGGAAGTTCTACCCATGAAGCAAGGCCCAGTGCCTGTGAAGAAAGGCCCAATGCCTGTGAAGAAGGCCCGGTGCCTGTGAAGAATCGCCGCCCGTGACACTCTCACGTAATAATGAGTGGGGCTGTACACGCCCCGGAGTCTCAGGAGTGCCGCCCTCGGGCCTCGGGGGCTCCCTCCCACACCTAGTGGCAGCACTTAGCTCCGCGCTGGTGAGAAGACTTGAAGACTAGACTAGGTGCCGGACGCAGCTTTTCATTTGCTTTCCGTAGTTGGCTCGCCTTCTCTTAATCGAAATTTGCTTCTAGTGTTCCTTGCTGATCTGGTTCCGTCGCCTTTTGCCGCCTTTTCCGAATCTGGTTCGCTTGTGTTCTCTCTCTCGCATACCTCGCGAGGGGGCTAGGCAGGTGCCCTCGCGAGGGTTTCTTCCTCCTATGCTGTTCCGTCCCTCTGCCTTCGATCTACTTTCTCGCGAGGCACCCTCGTTCGAGCCTACAAGCTGGCGCACCTCTCCTAATCCGTGCCCCTCGGGTACCGCGATATGAAGCGCTGGGTCAAGGCTCGGGTGAAAAGTCTCCTAGCGGGCTTCCTAACGAATTTTTTGCAGTTCCTGAGCAACCATTAAGCCAAGACGGGCACGAGGAAACAAGTGCCTCGTGAAGAGGAGGCTGCTCCGAACGCGCCAGGCTAAGTTATCTCCGCACAAAATAACGACACAAGCATAGAAGTAACAAGCATAGCGTAATGATTGAGGAACCACAGTTCGATACATGCCCCTCCGGGCCCATACTGGTTTCATTGTGATGCAAGAAAGAAGAGAGGAACAAAACAAAAGCGGCGTTGCAGCGAACCACGGAGGCAGGCCTCTAGTGACGTCCCGAGCTTAGCCGGACCCCTCCTCGTGCTTCACGGAGGCACGACGACGAGACGACCTGCCACCACCTTTGAAGCGAGCGTGGCGGCGTGGCGGCTAGTCGTAGCCGCCGCTGCTGGAGCTTTCGCCAAGAGAAGAGCCACCGTAGCTGGACGAGGCGCGGCCGGCGGGCTCGCCCTCACCCTCGTCACGACCATCGCCGAGACCGAGCACCTCCTCGCCGTCGTTCGTCTCGGGGCAGCACCCGGCGCGGCAACCATCTTCCCCAAACATCCTCACGTAGAGGGTCGCATCGCCGTCGTACTTGAAGTGGAGGGTGCACCGCTTGCCCAGACCGCGCGCGCGGGCGAACGTCTACAAACTGCGGGCCAGGGCTATGTTGCCCGTGGCGGAGACCTCAACCACGACCCAGGAGGCCCTGCTGCTGCAGCCCTCCACCTGTAGCCATAGCCCGCCGGGACCAGAGGCCGGCAGCCCGTCGACGAAGAAGCGCGGAAGCTGAAGCCAGTTGCCGGCCGGATCCTCCGACCAAACAACGAACTCCGGCAGCACCTCTGCCGAGTGGAAGCGCGGCCGGGGAGGCCACGCAACCACGTCACGTCTCACCTCATCGATGGGGCTGCTGCGACCGGAGCGACCCCCGCCACGCGTAGCGGCGCCACCCCGGGAGCGGGGGGCCACGACGGGAGTTGTGGTGTGATTACGAGGACGACCGCGTCCCCGCTTGGGCTCCGAAGAACCGGGCCCCTCGCGAGGGGCCTTTCCCTTCTCCGCGGCGGAGAACCTCTTCGGCGGCGCCATTGGTGTTGGTGCTGGAGCAGAGGAGGAAGGAGCAAGCGGAACTGGAAGAAATGGGCGACGGGGGCTCCGTCCCCTCCCTCATTTATAGTAGGAGAAGGCCAACCAGCGCCCCCACGATCACAGGTAATGAAGGTTTTCCTTGCAAGTCGTAGGGACTTATCAAGTCAGGCAGTTGCCGACGCAATGTGGGGACGCGGAGACGCCCACGTCCAATCAACCGCCACGCGTCAACCGAGGCCGCAGGCTTTTGGGGCCCGCGGTGCTCCGCGCTTGACCTTTGGCTTCGCCTCGAAGCCAAGCCTGAGCGCGCCTTGGGCCCGGGGTCTACTATCGGTGTTCTGGGAACGGGGGTCCCCAGGCTTGCCTGCCTGCGGCCCTCAGCGTGGCTGAGCTAGCAGGCCCGTATGGCCCATCTTCTTCGACAAAGCATTCAAGACCCTCGCGAGGGGCCAAGCCTCGCGAGGCGGACGACACAACACCTCCACAGGAATGGCCTCGTCAGGCGGGCTCGTGAGGGGCGGAGAGATCAAGGCAAGGAAAACCTCGCGATGTCCTCATGACGTGAGCCATGATGATCGAGACCAGGCGGGCGCCAGGCGGGCGCCAGCGCGTGCAGCTTCCTTGTTTCCTCTTTGGTGCCAAGGGGGCAAGCGCAGGCGCGGAGTACCGAGGCATCATGCACAGGTTTCCATATCGGTGCAACGAGACCAAGACCAGCAGGACGACAAGACGGAGGTCACCATGGAGCCTAAGACGGCGTCACCACCAGAGCCTTTTGCAGGCGAAGACCACTTTTGTCAGGATAAGTTGTACTAGTTGTCCCCTTTCAAATTGGCCGTTGTTGGCTCCCTTCCCGCTCAATATTTGGGGAGAGGACCAGGGCCTATATAAGTAGAACTAGCCACCACAGTAGGGCAAGGAATCCTGACCCACACAAGTTCGCCAAGCACAAGAATACCTCAACCTCAGGAGGCTGTTCTTCCCCTTGTTCTGTTCATCATCAGCCCAAGAGGCAATCCACCACCACACTGGAGTAGGGTATTACACCACAACGGTGGCCCGAACCAGTATAAATCTTGTGTCTTTCTGTGTTTTGAGTTCGTCGAGTTCGTCTGCGAGATCTTAGAGAGCTAGGGCATGGATCGGTAGGGAGGTGACCTTCGCACGCACCCCAGTGTTTGAACCTTAAGGGTTTTGCCGGAACCCGTGATCCGACAGAATTGATAGCATGTGGTGGTGTTGCAAGTTTACTTATAACAGAAGGTGAATCTAAAGCAGAACTGGATGGCAGTTCCTTACCTCCCCTCGTATTTGAGGGAAATATCTTAGTCTTAGCATCCTTCAAATTCTTCATAGTGATAATATGATAATAATCCCAAGTGACTCAACAAATATAGCTATGCTCCCCGGCAACGGCGCCAGAAAAAGGTCTTGATAACCCACAAGTATAGAGGATCGCAACAGTTTTCGAGGGTAGAGTATTCAACCCAAATTTATAGATTAGACACAAGGGGGCCAAATAATATTTGAAGGTATTAGCAACTGAGTTGTCAATTCAACCACACCTAGAGATTAATTATCTACAGCAAGTAATCAGTAGAAAAGTAATATGATATTTTTGATAGTAGTGACAACAACAATAGTAACGGTAACAGTGATGGCAGTAGTAACTTAGCAAGAACAATATAAGATAAATTCGTAGGCATTGGATCGGTGACTTGTTGGATGATATTCATCATGAGACAGTTATAACCTAGGGCGATATGGCACTGGCTCCAGTTCATCAATATAATGTAGGCATGTATTCCGTAAATAGTCATATGTGCTTATGGAAAGAACTTGCATGACATCTTATGTCCTACCCTCCCATGGCAGCGGGGTCCATATTGGAAACTAAGGGATATTACGGCCTCCTTTTAATAGAGAACTGGAACAAAGCATTAACACATAGTGAATACATGAACTCCTCAAACTACGCTCATCACCGGGAGAAGTCTCGGTTTCTGTCACTCCGGGGTTGCTGGATCATAACACGTAGTAGGTGACTATAACTTGCAACATCGGATCTAGAACATGGATATAATGGTGATAACATAAATGGTTCAGATCTGAAATCATGGCAACCGGGCCCAAAGTGACAAGCATTAAGCATGGCAAAGTCATAGCAACATCTATCTTAGAACATAGTGGATACTAGGGATCAAGCCCTAACAAAACTAACTCGATTACATGATGAATCCCATCCAACTCCTCACCAACCAGCGAGCCTACGAAGGAATTTGTCGGCGTTCTGGGAACGGGGGTCCCCAGACTTGCCTGCCTGCGGCCCACGACGTGGCTCTGCTAGCGGGCCTGTACGGCCCATCTTCATCAACAAGGCATTCTAGACCCTCACGAGGGGCCAAGCCTCGCGAGGCGGACGACACAAGACCTCCTCAGGAGAGACCTCGCCAGGGAGGCTCACGAGGGGCAGAGAGATCAAGGCAAGGCAAACCTCACGAGGCTCTCGTGACATGAGCCATGACCATCGACACCAGGCGGGCGCCAGACGGGTGCCAGCGCGCGCAGCGTCCTTGTTTCCTCTTTGGTGCTAAGGAGGCAGGCGCAGGCGCGGAGTACTGAGGCATCAAGCAAAGGTTTCCACATCGGTGCAACAAGACCAGGACCCGAAGGACGGCAAGACGGAGGTCACCATGGAGCCCAAGACAGCGTCACCACCAGAGCCTTTTGCAGGTGAAGACCGCTTTTGTCAGGATAAGTTGTACTAGCTGTCCCCTTTCAAATTGGCCGTTGTTGGCTCCCTTCCCGCTCAATATTTGGGGAGAGGACCAGGGCCTATATAAGTAGAAGTAGCCACCATAGTAGGGGAAAAGCTAACTCGATCTTATCCTTAGCCAATCCCTAGTCACACACCGAGCACAAGAACACCTCGCCCTCAGGAGGCTGTTCTTCCCCTTGTACTGTTCATCATCAGCCCAAGAGGCAATCCACCACACCACACTGGAGTAGGGTATTACACCACAACGGTGGCCCGAACCAGTATAAATCTTGTGTCTTTGTGTTGCGAGTTCGTCGAGTTCGTCCGCGAGATCTTAGAGAGCTAGGGCGTGGATCGGTAGGGAGGAGATCTTCGTGCGCACCCCAGTGTTCGAACCTTAAGGGTTTTGCCGGAACCCGTGATCCAACATTTGGCGCGCTAGGTAGGGGTGCGCCGAAACTTCCTTCCATCGCCCCGCGCCCCGTTGCTCCGTCGTCTCCATGGCGGACGCTCGTCGCGCTCGTGCTGAGCGCCGGGCTGCCATCGCCGCCCGCGTCGCTTAGACGGCTCCTGTCGGCGGGCCACCTTGTCGTTCCCCATCGCCTGCCGCCAACGCCGCCGCCGGCCCGGCGGGGAATGAGCAGCAAGCATCCTTGCTGCACCCCTCGGTGCGGCGGGACGTCCGGACCGCCACTCCATCGCTGACCCCAGCCGGTTCTTCGTCCCATGCACGTCGTGCTCCCATGGATGCACGGGCCGCGCTCCTCATGGCGCACGAGCTCCTGTGCTACCGCCCGGTCGACGACCTCTACGAGGACTGGCTTGACCGCATCGCCGAGCTTGTCCGCGCCGCAGGGGGCTCCCATGCGCCGTCCCTCTCTCCGCCTCGCCCTCCGCCAGCTACGGGCGACGTAGCTCACGGAGTGCCTCCACCACCTCTGCCCCAAGACGGCGCCCTGGCGCCAAGACGCGCGGCTCCACGGCGCGACCCACCGCGTCCGGCGCCCGCACGTGAAGAAAGAAGCTGTCAAGAAGTCCCTCCGCCACAAGAAAATTCTCCGCCGCTTCTCGCACCACCGCGCCAGGACCGGCTGCTGCGGCAAGACCGCGCGCCACCTGTAGCGGCAGGGCGTGGACCCCATCAAGACCAAGCTCCACCTCCCAGACGGGCCCCGGTGACCACAGCCGGCTGCCGCGCTTTCATCCCCGAGCTGCGTAGCATCGCCTGGCCATGCAAGTTCAAGCCGGATCTGCCCCCTTGCTACGACGGCACCCCCGACCCAGCGGAGTTCTTGTAGCTCTACGAGCTGAGCATCGAAGCGGCCAACGGCAACGAGAAAGTCATGGCGAATTGGTTTCCCATGGCTCTCAAGGATGGCGCCCGCTCCTGGCTCCTAAACCTGCCACCAGGCTCGATCTCCTCCTGGGACGAGATGCGCAACCGCTTCGTCGCCAACTTCCAGGCACTCGCGACCACCGACCGGCCGCGGGTGACCTGCGCCGCGTCAAGCAGCAACCGGGCAAGACCCTCCGAAAGTACATCCAGCGCTTCAACAACGTCCGCCTCAAGATCCCCAAGGTGACGGATGAGGCCATCATCTCTGCGTTCTCTGATGGCGTCCGCGACGTCGAGATGAAGGAAGAGCTCGCTATCCACGAGGAGTTGTGCTCGTCCCTGGAGTTGTTCAACCTGGCGACCAAGTGCGCAAGAGTTGAGGAGGGGCACCTCTCCCTCCTCGAGCTCCCAACCGCAGAACCGGAGGATAAGGAAGCCAAGGCCAAGGACGTGAAGCGCAAGGGAGCAGCCGTGCTTGCAGCGGAACCAGACACCAGCATGGCAGAGACCAACCAGAGTCATCCAAGAGCAGCCGTCCGTTCTGCGCCTTCCACAACCTGAACACCCACAACACCAGCGACTGCCAAGAGCTCAGAGCCATTCGCGAAGGACGCTTCGGTCGATGCTCCGAGCGCGGCGAACGGGGCTACGACCGAGGAGGAGGACGTGGTGGCGGACGCTGGGACGACCATGGCCCGCACCAGGAGTGGCGCGACCGGCCTCGTGAGGACAGCTGGCAAGATCAGCCTCGTGAGGACGCCTGGAGGGATCAGCCTCGCGAGGACACCTGGAGGGATCAGCCTCATGAGGATCGTCCTCAAGGCAACGCTGGACTCCCTCCACTGCCGCCACCGCCAAGAAGGAATGACGAACACCACCAAGACCTGGGGGCTGGGGGCTTCCAGGAACCGCGTGCTATCGCCTGCATCTTGGGCGGAGCCCAGGCCCCAGCGTCGCAGCGTATCTTCAAGCAGTTTGCTCGTGAAGTGAATGCAGTCCTCCCCAAGCTCGAGGCCACACGCCCGCTCAGATGGTCCCAGTGCCCCATCACGTTCAACTCGGCAGATCAGCTCAAGTGCGCAGCTACCACCGGCGCCCTCCCGATGCTTTGCTCCCCAGTCATCAGCAACGTGCAAGTTACCAAGACCCTCATCGACGGCGGCGCAGGGCTCAATATCCTGTCCGTTGACCCATTCGACAACCTCCAAGTGCCATATGACCAGCTTCAGCCTACCAAGCCTTTCTCAGGAGTGACCGACGATTCCACCACACCGATAGGGCAGGTCCGCCTCCCTGTCACCTTCGGAGAACGCAAGAACTACCGCACCGAGCTCATCGACTTCGACATCGCGCACATCCGTCTGCCGTACAATGCCATCCTCGGGTATCCAGCCCTAGCCAAGTTCATGGTGGTGACCCATCATGGCTACAATGTCCTCAAGACACCGGGAAGCGGGGGGATCATCACAGTCCCATGCGAAGAAAGAGATGCGGTGTACTCCCTCGAGCGTGCCTTCCAAGCTGCAGCAATCGACGACCCCGACAGCAAGGGCGAGAGCCCTCCTAAGGTCATCCCCAAGAAGAAGAAGCAGCTGCGCCGAGCAGGACCTCAGGAGGGTGGCGTCACAGCCGGAGCCTCGTCAGGACCAGCGCCCGCTCTAGGGGCGCCTCCCTCCATCGCATAGGAAGGCGCGCCTGGTGCCCTTCTCGGGTAGGGCTCGGGGGCTTTCTTCTGGAAGGCCTCAGACCTTGCCCACATCGTGAGGGAGGCGCTTGGTCACCACTTGGAGGCGTGCTTCGCGGCACGTTTCCATCAGGAGGGCACAGGGCAAGGATCGCCCACCGTTCAGGAGTTCATCACCAAGACCACCCAGGAATTGCAAGAGGCAAGGGCCATGCGCGGCGACCACCGCTCACGAGGAGCAGCTTCCCATGCAGGAGAGGATGCCGGGCCGCGCGTCTGCATCGACGTTCCAGGGCTCAACAGGGCCGCTTCTCAGGAGCTTTCCTGGCCTTGGCGCGTGGGACGCTGCGAGGGCCCACCGTATAGCTACGTTTGCATGCCCTTTGGCGTGCCGAGCATGTCGTCCCCCTACCAGCGCAACTTGCGGCGCATCCTAGCGGCTCAGGAGGACAGGCACCACGCCGTCCTGGCAGATATGGAGACGATCCTCAAGGAACCTCCTGAGCCCCCGGAGCCTCCTGAGGCTCAGGGCCCCGGTGGCTCGTGAGGAGCCATCCTTTCGCCGCGCACCTCCAGCTGCCCAACTCTCCTTCGTCAATAGAACCAGGTGACATTTTCCAAGTTCATTTAGCTGGGAGCGCCCCTCGGGCTGCATCATTCCCAGGCCGCGTGGGTCCGTCCCTGTGGCATGTATCCCTTTTTTATGTCTTTAGCTTGCCTTGTTGGGAGCGCCCCTCGGGCTGCATCACCCCCAAGCCGCTCGGGCCTGACCCAGTGGAATGTATCTCCCTCGCATTTACTTAAGCCTGCTGCTTTCATGTTTAACCTACCTACGATTACTACTTGCTCGATCGCCACCCATCATGGGGACCGCGCGCCGGCCGTCTTTCTTCAGGACCCTTCGCGTGAGTAAGTTGAGCACGACGCCTGTGCTCGGGTCCGTCCCTGCAGCATCAATAAATCCAACGGCTGAGCTCTGTATGGCGGGCTGGCCCCATTTACGTCACCTCCTGGGGCCGTCGGTGCTTGGCTTTCTCACGCGATAACCTCAGGAGATTCGTTCGGTGCAGGTTGTCTGACCACCTCGCAGGACCAGCACAGTGAACAAGAACAAAGACCAGGCGCAACCCGCCTTGAGGTAGGGCCTCGTGAGTCCCGCGCTGGCTCACGAGTGCCCAGATACACCTCATCTAGCCCTGCCGTGCAAGCCACATGTCAGGGAGGGGCTGTAAATGCCCCGGGGGCTCTCCGTAGAGGGAGCCCCCCTCCCATGCACAAGTGGAAGCACCATGCTCCGCGTTGGCCGTCGACACTGCCGAGGAGCGGCTATGCCCGTGCACAAGCGGAAGCACTATGCTCCGCGCTGGTGATAAACAACTGAGGGCGGCTTCACGGTCGTACCAACCTCAGGGAGCCCCAGAGCTCAGCGTCCGGCCTCACCACAACGCCTCCCCTCGGGAGAGCCGCGCGAGGGGGCTGGGCACGGGGGCTGCACACGGGTCACGCCCAAGCGTACGCCACCCAACCAGGTCTCCCGGACCTGGTCGTCGCACGCCCCTCCCGAGCCGAGCGTCGGCAAGGGCAAAGGTATAGAGATCGTTTGCACGTCAAGGGGGACTCCTGAGCATCGCGACTCAGGAGCCTAACTAGTCACGTAGTCCTCACTCCTTGGTCCGTCCTGGTCTCCGGTCGGCCCAATGGCAGTTGAGGTATGCGCGGGGCCGGGCTCTACCGACGTAGAACGTCAACCTATCCTCACGTATCCTCCCTATAAGCTGTTTGCGCGTCAAGGGGGACTCCTGAGCATCGCGACTCAGGAGCCTAACTGGTCACGTAGCCCTCACTCCTTAGTCCGTCCTGGTCTCCGGTCGGCCCAATGGCGGTTGAGGTATGCGCGGGGTCGGGCTCTGCCGACGCAGAACACAAAGCAAATAGGAAGAAAATCGCAAAATCTCGAAGCAAATATTACAAGACATATTGTCCTCACAATATCAAATGAAAGTTTAACGCCTCCACGAGGCTTGATGCATATTGCAGGAATGGAATAGGAAAGCAGCCGCAGGTCACCCCTGGACACCGCCATCGCCTGCAGAAGGTGCTCCTCCCTTGTCAGCGCCGTCTTCACCTGCACCGCCAGCCATAGGATCGGCGGCATCTCCGGTCGAGGGCGCGAGGACGAAGCCGCGGAACTTCTTCAGAAGGGCCTCCACCTGACCTTTCACGGCTGCGGCGGCGGCCGCACAATGTTCATCAGCTACAGGCTCCAGCAGCTCGTTGAGGCGAGCATTGGGGTCGCAAAGGTACAGATGGCTGAAGACACGCGTCAGTGCAGCTGAAGAAAGGACGCGACCCTCTGCGTCATCCATGGGACCGATGCCCTCCATGACTTCCTCAAGCGCCTTGACCAAGTGGGGAAGCAGCTGAGCAGGGCCATCCTCCTCGGTGGTCAGCGACTTTCAAGGCCCTTCTCGTACAGTGACTTCAGCGCCACGCTGGACCTCTTCTCAAGGACCGAAAAAGGGGATCTGGAGCAAGGCGAGGAAGAAGCAATGAAGGTAAGCACTGTCTGCGCCAGCCTTTTTGTCAAGTCAGGCAGTTGCCGAGGCAGCATGGGGAAGCGGAGACGACCACGTCCAATCAACCGCCATGCGTCGACCGAGGCCGTAGACTTTTGGGGCCCGCGACGCTCCGCGCTTGACCTTTGGCTTCGCCTCGAAGCCAAGCCCGAGCGCGCCTTGGGCCCGGGGGCTACTGTCGGCGTTCTGGGAACGGGGGTCCTCAGACTTGCCTGCCTGCGGCCCACGGCGTGGCTCTGCTAGCGGGCCTGTACGGTCCATCTTCATCAACAAGGCATTCAAAACCCTCGCGAGGGGCCAAGCCTCGCGAGGCGAACGACACAAGACCTCCTCAGGAGCGGCCTCGCCAGGCAGGCTCACGAGGGACGGAGAGATCAAGGCAAGGCAAACCTCACGAGGCTCTCGTGATGTGAGCCATGACGATCGACACCAGGCGGGCGCCAGACGGGCGCCAGCGCGCGCAGCGTCCTTGTTTCCTCTTTGGTGCTAAGGAGGCAGGCGCAGGCGCGGAGTACCGAGGCATCAAGCAAAGGTTTCCACATCGGTGCAACGAGACCAGGACCCGAAGGACGGCAAGACGGAGGTCACCATGGAGCCCAAGACAGCGTCACCACCAGAGCCTTTTGCAGGCGAAGACCGCTTTTGTCAGGATAAGCTGTACTAGCTGTCCCCTTTCAAATTGGCCGTTGTTGGCTCCCTTCCCGCTCAATATTTGGGGAGAGGACTAGGGCCTATATAAGTAGAACTAGCCACAACAGTAGGGGAAAAGCTAACTTGATCTGATCCTTAGCCAATCCCTACCCACACACCGAGCACAAGAACACCTCGCCCTCAGGAGGCTGTTCTTCCCCTTGTACTTTTCATCATCAGCCCAAGAGGCAATCTACCACACCACAATGGAGTAGGGTATTACACCACAACGGTGGCCCAAACCAGTATAAATCTTGTGTCTTTGTGTTGCGAGTTCGTCGAGTTCGTCCGCGAGATCTCAGAGAGCTAGGGCGTGGATCGGTAGGGAGGAGATCTTCGCGCGCACCCGAGTGTTCGAACCTTAAGGGTTTTGCCGGAACCCGTGATCCGACAGAATTGCTCACTCCCGGTGGGGAGCATCATGGAATTGCCGATGGAGAAGGGTTGGTGATGATGAAGAACGAAGATCCCCCTCTCCAGAGCCCCAAACGGACTCTAGATCTAGCCTCCCAATGAAGAGCAGGAGGTGACGGCGGCTCCGTCTCGTGGATTGTGATAATTCTTTCTCCCTGATTTTTTTCTGGAATAATGTGATTTTATAGCGTCGATTTCAGGGCCTGTGGGGCCACCAGGTGGGGACAATCCACCTGGGCGTGCCAGGAGAGGGGGGCGTGCCCTGGTGGGTTGTGCCCACCCAGGTGCCCCTGTCCGGTAGGTGTTGGCTCCAGAAATTCTTATTTATTATACACAAATTCCTCGCAAAGTTTCGTTCCATTCCGATAACTTTTATTTCTGCACAGAAACAACACCATGGTAGTTCTGCTGAAAACAGCGTCTGTCCGGGGTTAGTTTCATTCAAATCATGCAAATTAGAGTCCAAAACAAGAGGAGGAGCATTAGGAAAAGTAGATATGTTGCAGACGTAACATGCCCCATCTCGCCCCTGCATCCCGCTCACCGTTGCGGCAACTGCTCCTGGTGATCTTGCACCCCGCACCGCTCTCTGCCGCGCGGGCCACCGCTTGCCAGCCCCACCGTGCGCTCCGGCTCACCCCAAACTCCTATGGCTCCTTGTGATGTCCCGTCCACATCCGTTGTTGTGTAGCTCGCCCTTGCGCCCCCTGCCCCCGTCGGCCACCGCAGCCCCCCGCTGCCTCCATTGCCGCGTCCGGCCGCTTCTGCTCGGCCGCGCCTGAGCCCCACCCCGCGGCCGCTTGCCCTCGCCCGCGCCACTGATACGTCCATTTTGCATCATGTTTACTTACTGTTATTTATAATGTTCTTATGCATAATAATGCTTTTTGGAGTAATTCTAATGTCTTTTCTCTCATAATGTTCTTATGCATAATAATGCTTTTTGGAGTAATTCTAATGTCTTTTCTCTCATAATATGCAAGGTTCACACAAAGAGGGAGAATTCCGACAGCTGGAAATCTGGACCTGAAAAAGCTACGTCAGGCTACCTATTCTGCACAACTCCAACTAAGCTGAAACTTCACGAGGAATTTTTATGGAATAAATAAGAATTATTGGACCGAATAACTAGCAGAGGGGGCCCACCAGGTGGGCACAACCCACCTGGGCGCGCCAGGGAGCCCAAGCGCGCCCTGGTGGGTTGTGCCCTCCTCGGCCCACCTCCGGTGCCCATCTTCTAGTATATAGGTCATTTTGATCTAGAAAAAATAAGGGGAGGATTTTCGGGACGGAGCGCCGCCGTCTCGAGACAGAACTTGGGCAGGAGCACTTTTGCCCTCCGGCGGAGCGATTCCGCCGGGGGAACTTCCCTCCTGGAGGGGGAAATCATCATAATCATCATCACCTACAACCCTCTCATCTTGGGGAGGCCAATCTTCATCAATATCTTCACCAGCACCATCTCCTCTCAAACCCTAGTTCATCTCTTGTGTTCAATCTTTGTACCGGAACCTCAGATTGGTACTTGTGGGTGACTAGTAGTATTGATTACATCTTGTAGTTGATCACTATATGGTTTATTAGATGGAAGATTATATGTTCAGATCCATTATTCTATTTAATACCCCTCTGATCATGAACATGTTTATCACTTGTGAGTAGTTACTTTTGTTCTTCAGGTCACGGGAGAAATCATGTTGCAAGTAATCATGTGAACTTGATATGTGTTTGATATTTTGATAATATGTATGTTGTAATTCCCTTAGTGGTGTCATGTGAATGTCGAATACATGACACTTCACCATATTTGGGCCTAAGGGAATGCATTGTGGAGTAGTTATTAGATTATGGGTTGCTAGAGTGACAGAAGCTTAAACCCTAGTTTGTGCGCTACTTCGTAAGGGACCTATTTGGATCCAAAAGTTTAATGCTATGGTTAGGTTCTATCTTAATACTTTTCTCATAGTTGCGTATGCTTGCGAGGGGGTTAATCATAAGTAGGAGGTTTGTTCAAGTAAGAATAGCACCTAAGCATCGATCCACCCACATATCAAATTATCAAAGTAGTGAACACAAATCAAGCCAACATGGTGAAAGTGACTAGAATAAATTCCCGTGTGCCCTCAAGAACACTTGTCATATTATAAGAAACCATTTTGGCCTGTCCTTTGACACAAAAGGATTGGGCTATCTTGCTGCATATTATTTGTCGTTACCGTTACGTGCTCGTTACAAATTATCCTGCTACCAAATTATTTGTTACTTACAATTTCAGCGCTTGCAGACATTACCTTGCTGAAAACCACTTGTCATTTCCTTCTGCTCCTCATTGGGTTCGACACTCTTACTTATCGAAAGGACTACGATTGATCCCCTATACTTGTGGGTCATCAGCTCCTCATTAGGTATCCGCCTGGCTGCGCCTCTGCCCCCTGCCCGCACTCACCCCCTGCGCGTGGCTGCAGCCCCTTGCGCCCCCGCGCCGACGCCTGGCCGCACTGATGGATATATGCCCTAGAGGCAATAATAAAATGGTTATTATTATATTTCCTTAATCATGATAAAGGTTTATTATTCATGCTAGAATTGTATTGACCGGAAACTTAAATGCATGTGTGGATACATAAACAAATATCGTGTCCCTAGTGAGCCTCTACTAGACTAGCTCGTTGATCAAAGATGGTTGAGGTTTCCTAAACATAGACATGAGTTTTCATTTGATAACGGGATCACATCATTAGGAGAAAGATGTGATGGACAAGTGCCATCCGTTAGCTTACCATATGATCATTAAGTTTATTGCTACTGCTTTCTTAATGTCAAATAAATGTTTCTTCGACCATGAGATCATGCAACTCCCGGATACCGGAGGAATACCTTGTGTACTTTCAAACATCACAACGTAACTGGGTGATCATAAAAATGCTCTACAGGTATCTCCGAAGGTGTCTGTTGAGTTGGCATGAATCGAGATTGGGATTTGTCACTCCGTGTATCGAAGAGGTATCTCTTGGCCCTTTCGGTAATACACATCAAGAAGCTTGCAAGAAAAATGACTAAGGAGTTAGTTACAAGATGATGTATTACAAAACGAGTAAATAGACTTACCGGTAACGAGATTGAACTAGGTATGGAGATACTGACGATCGAAACTCGGGCAAGTAACATACTGACAGACAAAGGGAACTACGTATGTTGTCATAAAGGTTCGACCGATAAAGATCTTCGTAGAATATGTAGGAACCAATATGGGCATCCAGGTCCAGCTATTGGTTATTGATCGGAGAAGCGTCTCGGTCATGTCTACATCATTCTCGAACCCGTAGGGTCCACACGCTTAACATTCGTTGATGATATAGTATTATATGAGTTATGTATGTTGGTGAACGAATGTTGTTCGGAGTCCCGTATGAGATCATGGACATGACGAGGAGCTCCGGAATGGTCCGGAGGTAAAGATTGATATATGGGATGATAGTGTTTGGTCTCTGAAAGGGTTCCCGAATTCACTGGAAGGGGTTTCGAATGTTTCCCGAAATGTTCGGATACGAGAAACACTTTATTTGGGCCAAGGGGTTTGCCCACGAGGTTTTAGGAAGGTGCAAAAGGAGTTTTGCGGAGGCCATGGGCAGACGTGAGGGACCCTGGTGTCTGGGGCTAGACGCCAAGGACCCTAGCGTCTGGTCCTGGAGTCCGAGAAGGACTCTTGGCTTGCGTGCCAAACCGACTTTGAGGAGGTTCTTTCTCCAAGAAACGACCCCAGGGCTCAACATATAAATACAGGGGCAGGGCTAGCACCCGGAACACATCAAGATTCACCAAGCCGTGTGCTGGCAACCCCGTCCCCTCTAGTTTATCCTCCGTCTACTTTCCGTTGTGCTTGGCGAAGCCCTGCGGAGATTGTTCTTCACCACCATCGTCACCACGCTGTCGTGTTGCTGGAACTCCTCTACTACTTCGCCTCTCTTGCTGGATCGAGAAGGCAAGGACGTCATTGAGCTGAACGCGGAGGTGCCGTACCTTCGGTACTTGATCGGGACGGATCGTGAAGGTGTACGACTACATCAACCGCATTGATAAACGCTTCCGCTTAGCGGTCTTCAAGGGTATGAAGATGCTCACCCCCTCTCGTAGCTATGCATCTCCATGGATAGATCTTGTGTGTGCGTAGAAAATCTTTGTTTTCCATGCAACGTTTCCCGACATGCGCCCTGCTTGCCCCGCTCCGCTACCGCCTGCACGCCGCCCGCCTTAGGCCTCCTCTCCGCGCGGCGGCACTCTGCAACTGCCGCTCCCCGCTACCCCGCGCCACAGGGTCCGCGCCCCCACCGGCCGACCCTACGCTCGTTGTCGCCCTGCCGCCTCCGCTCGCCCCTGTGGCCGCGCCCCGTCGTGGCCTCGCCACTGCCGCCTCCGGCGACCGGCCATGCCGCCGCTTCGCTCCCCCCACTGCTCCGTCCATTGGCTCCCCCGTCGCCAGCGACCTCGCCCCGCACCCGGGCATAGGGCCCCTCGGGCATGGGCGCCCACGCCCAATAACCCGCCCCGGTTGTACCCTGTGCCACTGCCATCTGGGGCCCACGCCCCAGAGAAATTAAAAAGAAAAAATTAAAGATTAAAAATTAATAAATTAGTTAGTTAGTTAATTAATTAATTAAAAAGTTAATTAACTCAATTAACTAGCTATTTAATCCGTAATTAGTTAAATGAGTCAATGATAGGGGGCCCACCCCCTGTTGACCAGTCAACGTTGACTGGTCAACTGGGACCCCTGGACCCACTGTCAGCCTCATAGGTACACTGTTGGGTACATTTCTGGGTACCCCTAGCAATTTAGTCATTTATTTCGAATTAAATTAAATTGTAGAATATCAATGAAACTTTAGAAATTCGTAGAAAATAATCCGTAGCTCGGATGAAAAAGTTTTATAAACGAAAATTGCTCAGAAAAATATGACGAATCAGAATACATGATAACCCACAAGTGTAGGGGATCGTTTGTAGACTTCTTCGATAAATAAGAGTTTCGAACCCAACGGGGAGCTAAAGGTAGAAAAAATATTCCCTCAAGTTCTATCAACCACCGATACAACTGTATGCACACTTGACGTTTGCTTTACCAGAAACAAGTATGAAACTATTTGGCAGGAATAAAACTACGAGTACTTTGCGAGAATAAAACTATGGATAAATTGCAAGGTAATAAAAGGGGATAGCTTTTGTAAACAAGAAAGTCATTTGTCCCTAGGTAAACGATAACAAGTACCGGTAATCATTCTTGCAATTCTATTATGAGGGAGAGGCATGAGCTAACATACTTTCTCTACTTGGATCATATGCACTTATGATTGGAACTCTAGTAAGCATCCACAACTACTAAAGATATTAAGGTCGTGAAACCCAACCATAGCATTAAGTATCAAGTCCTCTTTATCCCATACGCAACAATCCACCTACTCGGTTTTAAGCTTCTGTCACTCTCGCAACCCACCATAAGCGAATCATGAACATATTGCAACACCCTACAGTGGGGGCCCCTCACGTTTGCGCGAGACGAAGGGCACCGTAGGACAGCACCATAAATAAAATATACAATCATACCAACCAAGATCACGATTAACCAACAGGACAAAACGGATCTACTCAAACATCATAGGATAACCATAGATCATTGGGAAATAATATATGGACCTGAGCACCATGTTTAAGTAGAGATTACAGCGGGGAGAAGAGATGTTACACCGCTGCATAGAGGGGGAGAGAGTTGGTGTTGACGGTAGCAAGATTGTTGATGTAGATCACCTTCACGATCCTTGCCCCGGCGGCACTCCGGCGCCACCGGGAGACACGGGGAGAGAGCCCTCCTCCTTCTTCTTCTTCCTTGGCCTCCTCCTAGATGGGAGGAGAGTTACCCCTCTGGTCCATGGCCTCCATAGTGGCGGAGGGGTAGGAGCCCCTCCGAGATTGGATCTCCCTCTTTGTTCTCTTCTGTTTCTCGTTCCCCGGATATGGCCGAAAACCATTTCTTATATTCCCGGAGATCCGTAACTCCGATTGTGCTGAGATTTTAACACGATATTTTTCCGGATATAAGCTTCCTTGCGCCCGAAGTAGAGCTCCAACCGACGTACGAGGTGAGCACAACCCACCACCACGCGCTTGGCCCCTGGGGTGCGCCCTGGTGTCTTGTGGGCACTGTGGGCCCTCGTTTGCGATGATTCCAACTCCCAAAAATCACATATATTCCAAAATAATTCTTTGTAAAATTTTATTGCATTTGCACTTTGTTTGATATGTATTTTCTGCGAAACAAAAAACATGCAACATAGAGGAACTGGCACTGGGCAATGGATCAATAGTTTAGTCCAAATAAATCATATAAAATGTTGCCAAAAGTATGTGAAAGTTGTATAATATTGGCATGAAACAATCAAAAATTATAGATACGACGGAGACGTATCAGCATCCCCAAGCTTAATTCCTGCTCGTCCTCGAGTAGGTAAATGATAAAAAAGATAATTTTTTGATGTGGAATGCTACCTGGCATAAACTTGATCATATATCTAATCATGGCATGAATATTAAGACACAAGAGATTCAAAGCAATAGTCTATAATTTGACATAAAGCCATCAATACTCGGGCATCCCAACAAACAATCGTGTCTTTCAAAATATCAACACTAAAGAAAGTTATCCCTACAAAATCATATGGTCTTCTCATGCTCTGCCTTCTTAACACAAAGTATTTATCATGCACAACCCCGATGACAAGCCGAGCAATTGGTTCATACTTTTTAACACGCTTCAGTTTTTTCAACCCTCACGCAATACATGAGCGCGAGCCATGGATATAGAACTACGGGTGGAATAGAGTATGATGATAGAGGTAAATATAGAGAAGACAAAAAAGTAAGAAAGTCTCACACCGACGCGGCTAACCAACGGGCTACGGAGATGCCCATCAATTGATATCAATGCGAGGAGTAGGGATTGCCATGCAACGAATGCACTAAGAGCTATAAGTGTATGAAAGCTCAATATGAAAACTAAGTGGGTGTGCATCTAATCCTATAATGAAAATTCCCACTAGTATATGAAAGTGACAACAGAGGAGACTCTCCATATGAAAAACATGGTGCTACTTTGAAGAACAAGTGTGGAACTAGCATGCCCTTTCTCTCTTTATTTCTTTTTTTCTTTTCTTTTCCTTTTTTCTTTTTCTTTTTTATTTTTTTATATTTCTCTCTCTCTCATTGTCCGGAGTCTCATCCCGACTTGTGGGGGAATCATAGTCTCCATCATCCTTTCCGCACTGGGGCAATGCTCTAAAAATTAATAATGATGATCATCACAATTCTATTTACTTACAACTCAATATTACAACTCGATACCTATAACAGAATATGACTATATGAACGCCTCTGGCAATACCAGGATGTGCAATGATCTAGCGTAACATGCATAAAAAATGATGAACGGTGGCTGAGCCACAAATACCACGTCAGCTATATGATCATGCAAAGCAATATGACAATGAATGCTCAAGTCATCAAAACAGAAGCAGAGTTGCATGGCAATATATCTCGGAATGGCTATGGAAAGGCCATAATAGGTAGGTATGGTGGCTATTTTGAGGAAGATATAATAAGGCTTATGTGTGATAGAGCGTATCATATCACGGGGTTTGGATGCACCTGCGAAGTTTGCACCGACTCTCGAGGTGAGAAAAGACAATGCACGGTACCGTAGAGGCTAGCAAATTGCGAAAAGGTAAGCGTGTGTATAATCCATGGACTCACATTAGTCATAAATAACTCATATACTTAGAGCAAAAGTTCATTAGCCCTCGAAGAAAAGTACTACTACGCTTGCTCCTAGGGGGATAGATTGGTAGGAAAAGATCATCGCCCGTCCCTGACCGCCACTGATAAGGAAGACAATAAATAATAAATCATGCTCCAACTTCATAGCATAATGAGAGACTATATGTGCATGCTTCAGGAATCACAAACCTTAACACCAATATTCTTACTAACCACAACCATTTACTAGTCCCACATATTCCATGTCTATATCACAAAACGATTGCAAGGAATCAAACATATCATATTCAGTGATCCATAAGTTTTATGTAGGATTTTATGACTAACCATGCAATTGACCAATTCCTGTTGACTCTCTAAATAGATATAAGTGAAGCAAGAGAGTTTAATTCTTTCTACAAAATACTATGCTCTAACAAATATAAGTGAAGCAAAAGAGCATTCTACGGACAACGGTTTTCTATGTGAAGAGAAACAAGCAACCCAAACTCCAAATGATATAAGTGAAGAACATGAAGCATTCTATAAAGCCACACTCAAAAGATATAAGTGAACTGCAATGAGAATTCTATAAATCAACCATGGACTATCTCATACCAGCATGGTGCATAAAAGAAAAGTAAAAACTAAGCGCAAAAGACGCTCCAAGATTTACGCATATCATGTGAACGAAACAAAGACGAAAACATACCGATAATTGTTGAAGAAAGATGGCATGCCTTCCGGGGCATCCCCAAGCTTAGACGCTTGAGTCTCCTTGAATATTTACTTGGGGTGCCTTGGGCATCCCCAAGCTTGAGCTCTTGCCTCTCCTCCTTCTCCTCATATCGAGGCCTCCTCGATCTTTGATCACTTCATCCACACAAAACTCAACAGAAATCTCGGCAAGATCCGTTAGTATAATAAAGCAAATCACTACTCTAACTATTGTTGCAAACCAATTCATATTTTGTTTTTTAATTGTAGCTACTGTAATATAACTTTTCCATGGCTTATACCACCGATAAAAATCGATAGTTTCATCAAAACAAGCAAAACAATGCATCAAAAACAGAATCTGTCTTAAACAGGACAGTCTGTAGCAATCTGAACATCTATCATACTTCTGGTACTCCAAAAATTCTGAAAAATTAGGACCAAATAAAAAATATAGCAAGACTGCGCAAAAAGTTTCAGAAACTTTCGACATTCCAGTAAAAAATGTAAAATCACGCACTACAGCCAAAGTTTCTGTTTTTGCACCGCACATACCAACAAGCAATCTACTCATCCTAAAGGCAAATCTTGGCACATTACTTTTATAATACACTGGAATTGTACAAGGGGATAATTATTTTTGTGAGAATCTTCATGAAAAATTCTACCATTGTTTCCATGAGCATGAACACAAGTGTTCAAGGTCGGCCCTCACTTCTCCAATGCATAACTTCCAATCGCTTCTCTTTGTCGAAAAGTTTTAAGTTCCCCTCTATATTCTTTTGTTTTTAAACAATATAAAAGCACTAAAAAATAAATGACCCTCTAAAACTTCCGGTTTGTCTCCCTGGCAGCGCTTTCTTTAAAGCCATTAAGCTAGGCATAAAGTACTCAAGTAATGAATCCACCCGAATCCAAGGTATATCAAAGCCAATTTTAATTAGCAATGATTTGGCATTTAGTAGAGCACAAAAGCAACATATATCATGAAACGACAAAGTCTAACTCTCTTCCTATGCATCGGCTTGTCATGAAAGAACAATTCATGCACATCAAGTACAGGTCAATGCATAGTATAAGCAATTTCTTGCAAATCCATCGTGTTGGAAACATAAAGAGGCAGAGATGTAGTTCCTCTCTCATAATAATTGCAAGTAGGAGCAGCAAGCACATGCATATTATATTGATCAAAATTATCATGTGCAACGGTAAAAGTCAACCCATCAATATAATCCTTAATAAGAGCAAACTTCTCCGATATAGTGCAGTTTGGAGAATTCAAAAAGATAATAGGACTAGCATGCACTACTGCAGGATGCTGCTAACGCGACACTACGATCAGAGACCGTTCGAGTGAAGGAAATATGCCCTAGAGGCAATAATAAAGTATTATTTATTTCCTTATATCATGATAAATGTTTATTATTCATGCTAGAATTGTATTAACCGGAAACATAATACATGTGTGAATACATAGACAAACAGAGTGTCACTAGTATGCCTCTACTTGACTAGCTCGTTAATCAAAGATGGTTATGTTTCCTAGCCATAGACATGAGTTGTCATTTGATTAACGGGATCACCTCATTAGGAGAATGACGTGATTGACTTGACCCATTCCGTTAGCTTAGCACTCGATCGTTTAGTATGTTGCTATTGCTTTCATCATGACTTATACATGTTCCTATGACTATGAGATTATGCAACTCCCGTTTACCGGAGGAACACTTTGTGTGCTACCAAACGTCACAACATAACTGGGTGATTATAAAGGTGCTCTACAGGTGTCTCCAAAGGTACTTGTTGGGTTGGCGTATTTCGAGATTAGGATTTGTCACTCCGATTGTCGGAGAGGTATCTCTGGGCCCACTCGGTAATGCACATCACTATAAGCCTTGCAAGCATTGTGACTAATGAGTTAGTTGCGGTATGATGTATTACAGAACGAGTAAAGAGACTTGCCGGTAACGAGATTGAACTAGGTATCGAGATACCGACGATCGAATCTCGGGCAAGTAACATACCGATGACAAAGGGAACAACGTATGTTGTTATGCGGTCTGACCGATAAAGATCTTCGTAGAATATGTGGGAACCAATATGAGCATCCAGGTTCCGCTATTGGTTATTGACCGGAGAGGTGTCTCGGTCATGTCTACATAGTTCTCGAACCCGTAGGGTCCGCACGCTTAACGTTACGATGACAGTTATATTATGAGTTTATATGTTTTGATGTACCGAAGGTTGTTCGGAGTCCCGGATGTGATCACGGACATGACGAGGAGTCTTGAAATGGTCGAGACATAAAGATTGATATATTGGACGATTATATTCGGACACCGGAAGTGTTCCGAAGAAGTTTCGGATAAAACCGGAGTGCCGGAGGGGTTACCGGAACCCCCCGGGGAAGTATTGGGCCTTAGTGGGCCTGAGGGGAGAGAGAGGGCAGCATCCCAGGAGGTGGCGCGCCCCCTCCCATGGGGAGTCCGAATTGGACTAGGGGAGGGGGCGCGGCCCCTCTTTCCCTCTCCCTCTCCCTCTCTTTCCTTCCCCCTTCTCTCTTCCTAGTTGGACTAGGAAAGGGGAGTCCTACTCCTACTAGGAGGAGGACTCCCCCCCTCCTTGGCACGCCCCAAGGGCCAGCCGGCCTCCCCCTTGCTCCTTTATATACGAGGGCAGGGGGGCACCTCTCGACACACAATTGATATACGATATTTTAGCCGTGTGCGGTGCCCCCCTCCACCATATTACACCTCGATAATATCGTTGCGGAGCTTAGGCGAAGCCCTGCGTCGGTAGAACATCATCATCGTCACCACGCCGTCGTGCTGACGAAACTCTCCCTCAACACTCGGCTGGATCGGAGTTCGAGGGACGTCATCGAGCTGAACGTGTGCTGAACTCGAAGGTGCCGTGCGTTCGGTACTTGATCGGTCGGATCGTGAAGACGTACGACTACATCAACCGCGTTGTGTTAACGCTTCCGCTTTCGGTCTACGAGGGTACGTGGACAACACTCTCCCCTCTCGTTGCTATGCATCACCATGATCTTGCGTGTGCGTAGGAATTTTTTTGAAATTACTACGTTCCCCAACATCGAGAAACTGTGTGCGATGCAATAATCGCAAACGGTGCTGTATGAAAACCGTCAGAAATGATGCAAAACGTTTGCGATGAATAATACATCAAACACGGTTCAGATTATAGTTGCGTGTGCGATGAGGGGCATACGGTTGATCTGTACGAATTGTTTGCGATGAGACAGAACAATAGAAACGGGCAGCCAGATCAAGGTGTGTGTGATATACGGCATACAGTTCACTCCGATGAACCGTTTGCGATGAGTGAGGTGAACACAAACGATTCGGCGTAACAAGATGTGTGTGATACCCGGCAAACAGGTCGGTAATCAGAATTGTGTCCAATCATTATAGACAGCCCATACGGTCTTTTTTTGTGAATTGTGTGCTCGTCAGGGCACACAGTTCAACAAATCAACCTGTTGGCGATAATGTAGAAGATCTCGGTCGAACACATATTACTAATCGTCTGTGATGAGATTGACATGATAAACAGAGATATATACAGTCTGCTTAATTTAGTCCTTCTTCTTCTTGTTGTTCTTGTTGGATGGCCCCACGACATCGTCTTGGCGAGGACGCTTCTTGCCGCTAACCGTTGGCTTTTCATCACCGCTGCCATCGTCATCGTCGTTGCTGTCGTCATCCTCCTCCTCCTCGTTCGACCATTCCTCCTCCTCATCATCATCGTCCTCTTCTTCATCCTCCGATGGCTCCTCGTCCGTCTGGTTGTCGTCTGACGACTCCGGAGGCGGCATCCCTTTCATGAACCGGATATAATCGAGGTCTGGGCTCGACGATAGACTAATGGAAGACGAGCGGGGTGATTCCGATGTTGACCTATCATCGGGCGCCAGACTGCTGGCCGAACTGTCGTCGTTGCTAGCGCTCGACATGGCTGCAGAGTGTGTGCCAGTGTATAGCGCGGCCTGCTGGGGACAATGAAGATGGTGGACACTTAAGCGGGGTATGCAGAGAAGAGGAACTGCCAATTGAAGCGGGGATTGCAGCGGGGGTTGACATATTATCTAACCGCTGATATAATCAACCGCAATTATTTGTACCCAGTCACTCCAAATTCCCGGGGTTGCGCAGGACTCCTATTGGCTATTTGGCTGGCTTCCTTTTTCAGGAAAAAAACAAGGAACGAGTTTTGGGATTATGCACCGATACCGGTACTAACGGAGTAGGACAGTTGGAAAGCAATACATTGAGCTCTTCTTATTGATAAAGCCAGTAATAATCAAACTTTAAAGGAAAAGAAAAAAAGACAAAGAAAAATATCTGCACGAATCTTCGCGTAACATCAATGGCATAGGACCTAAATGTGCATTACTTAGAGCACATCTAGATGTGCTTTAGCAATACTGTCAAACAAAACCACTAACCATCATTGCAAACAGCGCATTGAAGATGGCTAATGCGACAACCACAACCACACATGCTAGTTCCTTCTTGTCTCTTGCTTTCATCTGTTGGCTGCGATTGATTCTTTCTTGCTTCATCGTACTGATTGTACATTCTAGATCAGCCAGTATCTTCTTCAGATTTATGTTATCTTCTGCGAGCTTGGTGATAACACTCCGAGCCCTGCCATGCCATTCTTCATCCAGCCAGTTAACAAAGGCACAAGCCTCATATCCCTGCCAATGTTAAATAGTATTCTGGATGAGCGGTGGCATTAACTGAAGTAAAATGATCAACTTAATTAGCACTATCCTTTAGGGGGCAACTGAGAAACCGCCTACCATTGTCGAATCCCTCCATGCAACACGTCAAGCGGGAGTGTGCCCGTGCCCACAACTCAGCTTTTGGTACTTCTCGGTGGCGCAAAACTCGGAGTCGAACTCGTGTTGCGGGAGTTTGGAGTCAAGCTCCGGATCCGGCGGCAGATCGCTTTCCTGGGGGGAGGGTCATTCAGGACGGATTCAGCAAGGATTTATACTTTGGACATGCTAAAAAAGATCGGGATAGATTGGAACCTGACAGGACGATTCGGATCCGTAGTACACCTGCCTTCTGATGACCTTAGGCAAGTGCTCAGCGGCGACCGACGTCGTGGCGGCGACACGAGCAGGAGCAGCTGCACCGAAACCATCAGCACAACTCGTCAGCATTTCCCCAATGTCAGCGCCACGCGAGGGAATTTGGAGGTTATGTAGGGATTTGGGGGAAATGGGAAACTGTGGAGATAAGCTAACAGTCGGGAACTACTGATAGCACTATATATATGTTGTATACGGCACACTGTTTGTACATGTCATTTGTGTTAGGTATTACAACGTCACACATGATTTCTGCACCAAACCGTGTGAGAAGACAATGTAGGTTAGGTATTACAACGTCACACATGATTTCTGCACCAAACGTCACACATGTACATGTCATTTGTGTTAGGTATTACAACGGCACACTGCTTGTCTGTCTGCTGGGTGGAGGTCGCCGCGCGGCTAATTAATTAAGGTATTCTTTTCGTGAGTGGCTTAATTAAGGTATTCAATTCCTAAGTGTAGTGTTGTACTAGTACTCTGCGTGTAAATTCACTGGCCATTAATTTTTGTCATTGCACGTCTGGATAACAACATGGAGCGCCCTCAGTAATTATTAAAATAAAACCTTCTGATTTATGCACGCATCTCTAGGAAGCAGTTAATCCGTGTATTAATGTTTTTTTAATTACCATTCGTCTACTGCAGATGGAACGATCTCGATGGATGAAGAATCGGAAAACCGCAGATTTTATCAGTGGCGTGACAGAGTTTATGAATTTGACTGAAAGTACAAAGAGGAGAATTGGTGATGCGGATTACATCCTCTGTCCATGTACTGATTGTGCCAATACAGAGTCACATGAAGTTGCAGATGTACAGATGCACTTATTCTCTAGGGGATTCATGGATGGATATACACGTTGGACCAGACACGGTGAAGAGGAGGTCATGCATGAAGATACCCAGGGCAGCGAGATGCCAAACCCCGATCAGTGTCACATGGATGTTGAATCTAACATCGGGGCAGAGGCGTCAAGCTACCAATGGAACACCGGAAAGCCGAAACGCCCACTGGAAAACCAAGACGTCCACGCAGATGACGACAATCTTGATATGCCAGATTTTGCTACTATGATTGCAGATTTCGAGGGCCCAGAAAAGGATATGATTGGGTACAAGGATCTGCCAACCATTGATGGGGACTCCAAGAAAGAATTGTATCCAGGTTGCAAAAAGAAATATTCCAGGTTGAGTGCCACCCTGGCGCTTCTCAGATTTAAAGCAGCAAACGGTCTATCAAACAAGGGCTTCACAGAGATCTTAGGTATTTTCAAAGATGTTCTTCCGGAAGATAATGTGCTCCCCAGAAGCACGAATGAAGCGAAGAAAATTGTTTTCCCATTGGAACTTGAAGTACAGAAGATACACGCTTGTGTGAATGATTGTATATTGTAGCGTGGTGAGTACAAAGATTTTCGTGCATGTCCCACATGCAAGCATGCACGATACAAGTGCAGGAGAGCAAAGGACAAGTACAAATTGGACGACGAGATCAAGACAGGAATCTCGTTCAAGGTTGTTTGGTACTTGCCTTTTGTTCCAAGGTTGAGGCATTTGTTTGCAAACCTTACAGAGGCAAAGAGGTTGCGGTGGCATCCTGATGAGCGAATTGCGGATAGGTTTATGAGGCACCCGAAAGATGGGGCTCAGTGGGAATTAATCGACAACAAGTTTGGAAAATTTGCCAAGGATCCTAGAAGTATAAGGCTCGGGGAGTGTACTGACGGGATGAATCCTTTTGGCGATATGAGCACCAATCACAGCACATGGTCGGTGCTTCTGTGCATATATAACCTAGCTCCTTGGTTGTGTATGAAGAAAAAAATACATTATGATGTCAATGATTATCCAAGGCCCGAACCAACCTAGAAATGACATCGACATTTACTTTCAGCTACTGGTAGAAGAACTGCTGACAGTGTGGATAGATGCGCCTGCTGTAAAATGTTATGATGCTTACAGAAAGGAGATTTTCGATCTACATGCGATGCTGGTGCACACCATTCAAGATATGCCGGCATTAGGCAACACATCGGGGCAGAAAACAAGGGGAGATGTAGGGTGTGTCACATGCATGGATAGGACAGCTAGCAGAAGACTTCCCAACTCGTGCAAAACAGTGTATTTGCGTCATCGTAGGTTCTTACGGAAAAATCACCCATACCAAAAGATGAAAGCTAAATTTGATGGTATGGCAGAGGCAGCTGAGGGCCCAAGACCCTATGAAGGGGAGGTAGTCCACAACATGGCTAAAAAAATTAATGTTGTGCATGGCAAGAAGCACCCTTTGACGGTGAAACTAACACCCAAGGATCAAGTGTTTAAGAAGAAATCGGTGTTCTGGAAATTACCTTGCTGGGAGATTCTACGTGTACGTCACTGCATCGATGTCATGCACGTAGAGAAGAACATATGTGAAAGTATCCTTGGTACTCTGCTCAAGATTAAAGGTAAAAGAAAGGATGGTGACGGTTCACGGCTCGATATGCTTGCTGATCAATCACAACGCAAGAGTGAAGCAGAAGATGATGACAAATTCATCAAAGCTCGCCAGAGTTACAATTTCAGTACAAAAGAAGCAACACAGTTCTTCACCTATTTGTTGTCAGTTAAGACACCCTCTTCCTACTGCGCAAACATCAGAAGTCTCGTGGATGTGAGCTCAGGTAAAATGAAGTTGGGACACATGAAGTCACATGATTGCCACGTAATGTTGACACAAATCCTCCCGGTGGCCATCAGGAATCTGATGGACAAAGATATAAGAAACACACTCATTGACCTCTGTGATTTCTTCAACCAACTATGGCAGAAAGTTGTAGATCCTGAAGAGTTGGATCATATGCAAGATGATATTGCAAGAATATTGTCCAACCTAGAGATGTTTTTCCCACCATCATTCTTTGATGTCATGGTCCATCTCACTGTGCACCTTGTCGACGAGATAAAGTATTGTGGTCCTGTGTTTCTTCGCAACACGTATCCCTTCGAGCGGTTCATGGGAATACTGAAGCGCTTTTGTCGGAACCGAAACCATCCAGAGGCAAGCATCCTACAAGGTTATACCGCGGAGGAGGTGGTTGAGTTTTGCACCGAATACATGAAACAAAGACCTATAGGTTTGCCCCTCTCTCACCATGAGGGAAGGCTGAAAGGTAAGCCGGTCCTTGCTGGCACGCAATTGGCTGCACCCGGAGAATTGGCAAAGAAAGCCCATTTGACGGTACTGCTTAACAGCCCAGTTCTCATCGCTTATGCCGAAGAACACTTGGCGGAGATACGCCAAAGCTTCTTACCAATGGTGCCTTCATCAGAAGTGGAGATGAAGGAGCACACTAAGAAGTACGCCGAATGGCTGAAGAATCGTTTGGCACAAGGATCCATCGATGACATTGCTACGTGGTTGGCACAAAAGCCATCACCTAAAATGTTGACGTACCAATCATATGACATAAATGGATACACGTTCTACACTGAGGAACGTGATAAGAAGACCTCGTATCAGAACAGCTCTGTTCGAATAGAATGCATGACTGTAAATGAAGCTGATAAAAGGGTATACTATGGAACCATCAAAGAGATTTGGGAGCTTGACTATGTGAAAGTTAAGGTGGCATTATTCAGGTGCGCATGGATCCCTCTTGGTCAGGTAAGGATTGATGAGTATAGGAAGACCTGTGTTAAAAGGACAACGATGGCATATCACGCGGACCCATTCATTCTTACCAGCGATGCTACCCAGATTTTCTTTGTGGAAGACCCCTTGCATAAGAACGGCCATTTAGCGATGCATGGGAAGAGAAGGGTACTGGGTGTCGACGATGTTGCCGATCAGGACGAGTACAATGAATTTGATGAGTTGCCAGCCAAGGGATCATGCACCAGTACAAAAGAGAACCGTAAAATCATCAAAAACCCCAAGTTCATTCGGGGTCAACTTAATGATCCCAGTTCCCCCATGTACATGGGAATTAAGCCATAAGACTAGTCTTTATGCCTACCCTGCAACTTAATTCGTTCAATTTAGAACTGTCGCGTGTACTGAATTTGTGAGTTATGCCCAGTTTTCTGTTTATGTAAGAACCGTTAATATGTTGACCTTGATATGTTGTCAGCTCATGCAATGAATATTAATTTTGTTGTTGTTATTATTATTATTATTATTGTTATATCATAGAGGTAGCACACTCAATCGATCTCACTACAGTATGTGTGAAAAAAAATATGCAATCTGGTTTGCGAATTGCACACGGTTCGTTGATGAAAGCCGTGTGCCGACCAAACCCCGCCACCCCGCCCATGATCTGAGTCGTGCTTTCTGATTGGCCAGAACCCAAACCCCACGGATCATACGTCTGCACCGTTGGATGCTCCCAGATCGAACTGTGATCCTCATCCCTTTCGACAGCACATGCAGTTCCGGTTGTAATTTTATATTTATGCACAAAATGCACGTTAATCTCAAAAAATGTCTTAAATATAGCTAACAATACCTGAAATGCGCGAGGAAATCAAACCCGTGGTATAATGGTGATTGCGTACTGTGGAAATTTTTATGAGGCCAAACGATGAAGTCACCAGCCATAGGATTTTGAATTGACACGTCTCCTTTTCGAAAACCATGATCCTTCATGTGAGATGCTCCGGTTTGGAAGGAGCGGTCATCAAAACTTGTGCCAAACTTTACCAATTTTTTCCCAAGGGGTCATGAGAGCACGCCACAGGCACACATCGATTTTGATGATGTCCGAACTCCATCTGAATTTTCTGTAATTAAAATACCAACTAGGCCTACGCCAGTGGCCGCACCTCGCGGCCGAAATGTTTGAAACTTCTCCCCGCTTCTCGAACAAATGGATGAAAACTCACAAAGCGACGCACAAATGATCTGTACACCTTTGCTAGGCTGATAGTAAGGGGGTATCATAGCTAGTATCATGCATGCCAACTAGGCAATTTTGATGAGCTGTCATAGAATTAATTAAATGAAGAAAGAGAGGGTTAAGTATCATATCATGAAACCGTATCATAATAAATGTTATGCTACTATGTGTCATGCATGACAATATAAATAAAGTACTACATATGATACTAGCTAGCTACTCTATGATACTATGCATTAGAGCAAGTAAGTACACAATAGAGTGACATAAGACTAGCGACAATGGGTAGTAACATAGAATGTTACTAGTCTATGTTACTACCTCTATAGTGGGGAGTAACATATGTGTAGTAACATGCAACACTTCATTTATTAGGCTATAGACTCATCTTGCCTTGAGATGTGTGATGTTACTCAGACTAGCCACAATGGGTAGTAACATAGACTAGTAACATGCCCATGTGTTACTAGTCTATGTTACTACCTCTATAGTGGGGAGTAACATATATGTGTGGTAACATGCAACACTTCATTTATTAGGCTATAGACACATCTTGCCTTGATATGTACATGTGATGTTACTCATACTACTAGTAACTAGCTATGTTACTACTTTCCTCTCTTTCTTCATTTATTGCTTGCCACATCATCTACTTAATTTATCTAGATATGTGTGATGTTACTCCCATTGTGGGTAGTCTCATACTATAGTAAGACTATACCCACAATGGGAGTAACATAGGTAGTGACATCACACATATCCACTTTCCTCTATTTCTTCATTTATTGCTTGCCACATCATCTATCTTATCTAGATATGTGTGATGTTACTACCTATGTTACTCCCACTGTGGGTAGTCTGGCTATAAGGAATAGAATAATATATATATGTGCTTATTAGTTGGAGGAAAGAGAAGAGAAGCGGGCTCTTGGTTAGTAGAGCCAGCTGCAACACGAGACCCAAGACACTTTGTGAGTATGTAAGGTGGGCCAACTATTGATAAACTAGTACGTATATAAAACTTATTATTGTACATGCCCGCTAAGAGGTTGGCTGTATATGACATGGCAACTTCTTATAGCCGACCCTTGGCTGTATTATTAACCATGCTCTTAGTGAGGTAGCTAGTATATCATAGACGACTAGCTAGTATCAGACTAGCCACAGTGGGAGTAACTTCAGCAGTAACACCGACTCCAACTCAGCAAACTTGCTTATGTGGCAATAAGTTAATGAGGAGAGAGATAGTTTCAGTAACTTAGCTAGTTACTGTAGCATCACATGTCCCAATGCAATATGAGTCTGTAACCTAAGAAATGAAGCTTTGCATGACACTACACTTATGTTACTACCCACTATGAAGGTAGTAACATATATAGTCTAGGGATATGTGTATGTTACTAGTGTACTACTCTCCATTGTGGCTAGTCTCATACTCCCTCCTTTCCGGTTTAGGCTGGTTGTAATGGTATTATCATAAGCGGTATCATGCATGCCAACTAGACTTTCTGGATGATGTGGCACACAAGAGAGGATGTGGTATCATATCATGATACCGTGTCATATTAAATGTTGTACTACTACTTTGTGTGATGCATGACAATTAGTAAGGCAACCTAAGATGTTAACTTATGATACTATGCATTACGGAAGTAGTATCCTAGCTACACTATCATATATATGCATGATACTACTAGTATATATAATACTCCCCATTACAACCAGCCTTATAGGGCTCAATTTAAAAATCTCACCAACCAAGGTAGATGGTGAGTGGTGGAATACTTTTTGTAGTTTGCAAAAACACCCAATTAATGCTTATGTTTTCCTCAAAATTTTATGTTTTCCAATGTATTAATTGCAATACATGCATGCATATATAAAGTACATGCATTGGTCAACTTTCTCTTAATACTTGCATGCAATGATTTAATGCACCTTGGAATCTGGACATGTGATGGGGAACAACCAAATTGAGCCTTATAAAATGGAAAAACTAAAATTTGAGATAAGCCTATAAACTGGCAGGGAGGGAGTATATATGCATGATACTAGTATATGATCGGCAATACCTCCGTAATGCATGCATGCATAGTATCATAAGTTAGTATATTAGGTTCCTTATTAATTACCATGCATGACACAAAGTAGTACAACATTTAATATGATATGGTATCATGGTATGATACCACACACCCTCTCTTTCATCATTTAACTGTGTGCCACATCATCCAAAGAATCTAGTTGGCATGCATCATACCGCTTGATACTCCCATATTACGACCAGCCTTATTAGGGTGGCCATAGTGGGGGTATCATAGCCGGTATCATGCACCCGGAAATAGAAAATATGATGATGTGGCAAAGAAGCAGTAACATAGGTAGATACCATAACATATATATATATAATAAATGCTATGCTACTATGTGTCATGCATGGCCATGAATACGGTCATCTATGATATATAGTCCCTCCGTAAACTAATATAAGAGCATTTAGGTCACTTTTTAGTAATCTAAACGCTCTTATATATATTGGTTTACAGAGGGAGCTAGTACTACTCTATGATACTATATATGCACTATGAAGGTACGTACGTAGTATCATACACTAGTATCATATGCATACATATATATAGTATATGATACTCCCCACTATATAAGGCTGGCCATAGTGGTGGTATTATAGCCGACGATGTCCTGCACTCGGAAATAGCAAGTATGCTGATGTGGTAAAGAATTAAATATATATAAAGAGTGTTAGAGTAACATATAGTAGGTAGATACCGTATCATGTTAAATGCGATGCTAATTTGTGTCATGCATGGCAATAAATATGATCTATATATGATACTATACTCTATGTATAATACTATGCGCTATAATTAATTAAAGGTAGTGTCATACACCAGTATCATATGAACTGTATATTCATGATACTAGTATATGACACTCTCCACTATACTCATGATTTCTTACCGTGGAAAAAATTGGAGGCAAAACGATGAACTCATGTTTTCATTCAAACAAAAATATGATGTTAGGTAATGTAAATGTTTTCAAAGAGCACACGGTTCACTCACGAAAGCCGTGTTTCCACTAAACTGGGGCCGATGCACCCCCCCTCACCCCTCTACCACGCGTGCCATCTGAGTCAAGCGTTCTGATTGGCCAGAACCCAAACCCCATGGATCGTACGTCTGCACCGTTGGATTCTCCTTGATCAAACGGCGATCCTCATCCCTTTCGACAACACATGTACATGTTTTCAAATAGACCCTCCCAAAAAAATTGTTTTCAAATAGCACACGGTTCACACACGAAAGTCGTGTGCCTACCAAACCATGGCTGATGCCTCTCCTCGCTGCGCGCGCGATCTGAGTCGTGCGTTCTGATTGGCCAGAACCCAAACCCCACGGATCGTACGTCTGTGATAACCCACAAGTATAGGGGATCGCAACAGTTTCGAGGGTAGAGTATTCAACCCAAATTTATTGATTCGACACAAGGGGAGCCTAAGAATATTCTGAAGTACTAGCAGTTGAGTTGTCAATTCAACCACACCTGGATAACTTAGTATCTGCAGCAAAGTATTTAGTAGCAAAGTAGTATGGAAGTAACAGTGAAGGTAGCAAAAGTAATATTTTTGGGTTTTGTAGTGATTGTAACAGCAGCAACGGAAAAGTAAATAAGAGGAGAACAGTATGTGAAAAGCTCGTAGGCATTGGATCGGTGATGGAGAATTATGTCGGATGCGGTTCATCCTGTAACAGTCATAACATAGCGTGACACAGAACTAGCTCCAATTCATCAATGTAATGTAGCCATGTATTCCGAATATAGTCATACGTGCTTATGGAAAAGAACTTGCATGACATCTTTTGTCCTACCCTCCCGTGGCAGCGGGGTCCTAGCGGAAACTAAGGGATATTAAGGCCTCCTTTTAATAGAGTACCTGACCAAAGCATTAACACATAGTGAATACATGAACTCCTCAAACTATGGTCATCACCAGGAGTGGTCCCGATTATTGTCACTTCGGGGTTGCCGGATCATAACACATAGTAGGTGACTATAGACTTGCAAGATAGGATCAAGAACTCACATATATTCATGAAAACATAATAGGTTCAGATCTGAAATCATGGCACTCGGGCCCTAGTGACAAGCATTAAGCATAGCAAAGTCATAGCAACATCAATCTCAGAACATAGTGGATACTAGGGATCAAACCCTAACAAAACTAACTCGATTACATGATAAATCTCATCCAACCCATCACCGTCCAACAATCCTACGATGGAATTACTCAGGCACGGCGGTGAGCATCATGAAATTGGTGATGGAGGATGGTTGATGATGACGATGGCGACGGATTCCCCTCTCCGGAGCCCCAAACGGACTCCAGATCAGCCCTCCCGAGAGAGTTTAGGGCTTGGCGGCGGCTTCGTATCGTAAAACGCGATGAATCTTTCTCTCTGATTTTTTTCTCCCCGAACACGAATATATGGAGTTGGAGTTGAGGTCGGCAGAGCAACAGGGGGCCCACGAGGCAGGGGGGCACGCCCAGGGGGGCAGGCGCGCCCCCACCCTCGTGGACAGGTGGTGGGCCCCCTGGCCTTGATTATTTCAGCAATATTTTTAATATTTTCCAAAAGTAAGTTCCATGGAGTTTCAGGTCATTCCGAGAACTTTTGTTTCTGCACATAAATAACACCATGGAAAGTCTGCTGAAAACAACGTCAGTCCGGGTTAGTTCCATTCAAATCATGCAAGTTAGAGTCCAAAACAAGGGCAAAAGTGTTTGGAAAAGTAGATACGGCGGAGACGTATCAACTCCCCCAAGCGTAAACCTTTGCTTGTCCTCAAGCAATTCAGTTGATAAACTGAAAGTGATAAAGAAAAACTTCTACAAACTCTGTTTGCTCTTGTTGTTGTAAATATGTAAAGCCAGCATTCAAGTTTTCAGCAAAGATTATAACTAACCATATTCACAATAACATTTAGGTCTCATGTTTACTCATGTCAATGACATAATCAACTAGCAAGCAATAATAATAAATCTTGGATGACAACACTTTCTCAAAACAATCATGATATGATATAACAAGATGGTATCTTGCTAGCCCTTTCTGAGACCGCAAAACATAAATGCAGAGCACCTTTAAAGATCAAGGACTGACTAAACATTGTAATTCATGGTAAAAGAGATCCAGTCATAGTCATACCCAATATAAATTAATAGTAATGCATGCAAATGACAGCGGTTCTCTCCAGCTGGTGCTTTTTAATAAGAGGTGATGACTCAACATAAAAGTAAATAGATAGGCCCTTCACAGAGGGAAGCAGGGATTTGTAGAGGTGCCAGAGCTCGATTTTAAAGCAGAGATAAATAATATTTTGAGCGGCATACTTTCATTGTCAACATAACAACCAAGAGATGGGGATATCTTCCATGCTACACACATTATAGGCGGTTCCCAAACAAAATGGTAAAGTTTATACTCCCCCTCCACCAACAAGCATCAATCCATGGCTTGCTCGAAACAACGAGTGCCTCCAACTAGCAACATCCCCGAGGGAGTTTTGTTTGCAATTATTTTGATTTGATTTGCATAAAGCATGGGACTGGGCATCCCTGTGACCAGCCATTTTCTCGTGAGTGAGGAGCGGAGTCCACTCCTCTTGAGAATAACCCGCCTAGCAAGGAAGATAAGGACAGCCCTAGTTGATACATGAGCTATTCGATCATACAAAACAGAATTTTATTTGAAGGTTTAGAGTTTGGCACATACAAATTTACTTGGAACGGCAGGTAGATACCGCACATAGGAAGGTATAGTGGACTCATGTGGAATAACTTTGGGGTTTAAGGGATTGGATGTACAAGTAGTATTCCCGCTTAGTACAAGTGAAGGCTAGCAAAAGACTGGGAAGCGACCAACTAGAGAGCGACAACAGTCATGAACATGCATTAAAATTAATAAACATTGAGTGCAAGCATGAGTAGGATATAATCCACCATGAACATAAATATCATGAAGGCTATGTTGATTTTTTTTTCAAATACATGCGTGAACATGTGCCAAGTCAAGCCACTTAAATCATTCAAAGGAGGATACCACCCCACTATACCACATCACAACCATTTTAATAACATGTTGGCACGCAAGGTAAACCATTATAAACTCCTAGCTAATTAAGCATGGCATAAGCAACTATAATCTCTAATTGTCATTGCAAACATATTTATTCATAATAGTCTGAATCAGGAACGATGAACTAATCATATTTACAAAAACAAGAGAGGTCAAGTTCATACCAGCTTTCCTCATCTCAGTCAGTTCATCATATATCGTCATAATTGCCTTTCACTTGCACGACCGAACGATGTGAATAATAATAATAGTGCACGAGCATTGGACTAAGCTGGAATCTGCGAGCATTCAATAAACAGGAGAAGACAAGGTAATATAGGCTCTTGGTTAAATCAAAAATAATGCATATAAGGGCCACCTCAACATTTTAATCATGGTCTTCTCCTATCGACCCCCAAAGAAAAGAAAAGAAATAAAACTATTTACACGGGGAAGCTCCCAACAAGCAAAAGAAGAACGGGAAATCTTTTGGGTTTTCTTTTTAATTATTACTACAAGCAAGAAAAGTAAACTAGCTAAAAGCTATTACTAATTTTTTTGGTTTTCTTAAGGTTTATTAAACACACAAGAAGAAGGCATAAAAAGAAAATAAACTAGCATGGATATTACAGTGAAAAAGTATGAGCACCGACAACTAGCAATGAGTGTGTAAGCATGAATGTAATGTCGGTGAGAAATATGTACTCCCCCAAGCTTAGGCTTTTGGCCTAAGTTGGTTTAATGCCATGGATGGCCTGGCGGATATCCAAAGTTGTAGTTGGGGTCGTACTGAGATGCAGCGGTCATTGCATCATGTGCTGCAGCTTGGAGGCGAGCTATCTCAGCCCTCCTCTTATACTCCTCCGCCTCCTCTCTGGCTATGTAATATCTCCCCTTTACCTGAAAGTCAAAGAAAGTGGAAGCAGGGAGAGCGACGTGATACGTGCGTCGTCTGTCAAAGATTAGTCGGTATAGGAGGAACTAATCGTTCCTCTCAACAAAATGATGACGAACCATAGCCTCATAATCCAAATAAGCAGGAGTCAACTCAATATCATCCTCGCGTATGGCTACACCAACAAAATTAGCTATACGGGTTGCATAAATTCCACCAAAGAAATCTCCATTAAATCTATTATGATGCAACCTACGTGCAACAAGGGCTCCCAAATTATAATGTTTATCTCCTAACACAGCACTCCTGAGAATACTGAGGTCAGGGACACACATATGACATGCTTCATCCTTACCATTTATACACCTACCTATGAAGGGAGCAAAATAATGTATAGTAGGAAAATGAATGCTCCCCATGGTAGCTTGTGCTATGTCTCTAGATTCCCCTACAGTTATACTAGCAAGAAAATCTCTTAAATTCAGATTTGCGGGGTTCACTAGCACTACCCCATTCTGGAAGTTTGCAAGCAGTGGTAAAATCATCTAAGTCCATAGTATAAGAATTTTCATAAAGATCAAACAAGACCGTTTGAGAATTGCGTGAAGATGAAAATTCAAACCTCCTCACAAAGGAACTAGTGAGATAGTGGTACTGGGGGCACTTTTCTGCCTCAAAGCTCACAAGATCAGTGTTACGCAAGTATGCGTTAAATTCTTCCTTAATTCCAGCTTGATCCATGAAGTCCTCTGAAGGCCATTCAGAAGGCCGCACAGGAGCGTCCCTTGGTGGCTCATCATCAGCATCACGCATTGCAAGCCTGGGTCCTTGTTTCCTGGAAGAACCACCTTGGTACATTTTCCTAAGCATATTTCTTCCTCTGAAAAATTTCTAATTTTTTTAGTAACTTCAAATAAAAGTGAACCAAGCTCAACAAAATTGATAGCAACTACTCCTACAAGTGCCTAGAGCCTATATCATGCATTAGAACTACTTGGAACCATATAAATTTGACGTGCGGGCTCAAGAACATGGTCACCTAGGCAGCACAAATTTGCAATGAAGAAAGCACTAGAACAAAAACTAATTGGACCAATGGAGGAGTCACATACCAAGGAACAATCCCCTAAAGCAGTTTTGTGGGAGGTGCTTTGAGCAAGGAGATAGAAAATCGCAGCAAAATGAGCTAGCACTCGTGCTTGAGCTGGATGGTGATTTTTTGGGAGGAAGAAGAAGTGTGTGGGTGCAAGAATAAGTGGAGGGGAGCCACCATGGGCCTACGAGGCAGGGGGCGCGCCCAGGGGGGTGGGTGCGCCCTCCACCCTCGTGGCCAGGTGCTTGCTCCCCCTGCTGTGTTCTCGGTGCCAGATATTCTCAATATTCTAGAACAAATCATATTTCATTTTTGGGGCATTTGGAGAACTTTTATTTTCGGGGTATTTTTATATTGCACGGATAATTCAGAAAACAGACAGGAAAATACTATTTTTACTTTATTTCAACTAAATAACAGAAAATAAAAGGAGGGTACAGAAGGTTGTGCTTTCTAACTTCATCCATCTCATGCTCATCAAAAGGAATCCACTAACATGGTTGATCAAGTCTTTTTAACAAACTCATTCCGAATAACATGGAACCGGAGAAATTTCGAATAACACTAGGTTACCTCAAGGGATATGCACATCCCCAATAATAAGAATATCATATCTCTTTTTGACAGTATGAAGAGGAAATTCAAAACCTCCAAAAATAATCGATGGACTTTTTCCAATAGAATTGATACTATGAACTTGAGGTTGTTTCCTCGGAAAGTGTACCGTATGCTCATTACTATTAACATGAAAAGTGACATTGCCTTTGTTGCAATCAATAACAGCTCCTGCAGTATTCAAAAAAGGTCTTCCAAGAATAATAGACATACTATCGTCCTCGGGAATATCAAGAATGACAAAGTACGTTAAAATAGTAACGTTTGCAACTACAACAGGCACATCCTCACAAATACCAACAGGTATAGCAGTTGATTTATCAGCCATTTGCAAAGGTATTTCAGTAGGTGTCAACTTATTCAAATCAAGTCTACGATATAAAGAGAGAGGCATAACACTAACACCTGCTCCAAGATCACATAAAGCAGTTTTAACATAATTTATTTTAATGGAGCATGGTATAGTGGGTACTCTTGGATCTCCAAGTTTCTTTGGTATTCCACCCTTAAAAGTGTAATTAGCAAGCATGGTGGAAATTTCAGCTTCCGGTATCTTTCTTTTATTAGTAACAATATCTTTCATATACTTAGCATAAGGATTCATTTTGAGCATATCAGTTAATCGCATACGCAAAAAGATAGGTCTAATCATTTCAGCAAAGCGCTCAAAAATCCTCATCATCCTTTTTCTTGGATGGTTTGGGAGGAAAAGGCATGGGTTTCTGAACCCATGGTTCTCTTTCTTTACCATGTTTCCTAGCAACAAAATCTCTCTTATCATAACGTTGATTCTTTGATTGTGGGTTATCAAGATCAATAGCAGGTTCAATTACTACATCATTGTCATTGCTAGGTTGAGCATCATCATGAACATCATCATTAACATTATCACTAGGTTCATGTTCATTACCAGATTGTGTTTCAGCATCAGAAATAGAAATATCATTTGGATTCTCAGGTGGTTCTACAATAGGTTCACTAGAAGCATGCAAAGTCCTATCATTTTTCTTTTTCTTCTTTTTAGAAGGACTAGTTGCATCAATATTATTTCTCTGAGAATCTTGTTCAATTCTCTTAGGGTGGCCTTCAGGATACAAAGGTTCCTGAGTCATTTTACCAGTTCTAGTAGCCACTCTAACAGCATAATCATTATTCTTACTATTCAGTTCATTGAGCAAATCATATTGAGCTTTAAGTACTTGTTCTACTTGAGTGGTAACCATAGAAGCATGTTACTAATGATTTTAAGTTCACCTTTAGCATTAGCCATGTAATTACTCAAGTGTTCAAGCATATAAGAATTACGTTTTAATTCTCTATCAAAATAAGCATTGAAGTTTTCTTGTTTAACAATAAAATTGTCAAACTCATCTAAGCACTGTCTAGCAGACTTATAGTGAGGAATATCACCTTCATCAAATCTATAGAGAGAATCTACCTTTACTACCTGTGTCGGGTTATCAAGACCATGAGTTTCTTCAATAGGTAATGGATTAAGATCATATATTTCTTCAACAGGTGGTAAATTAAGACCATGTATTTCTTCAATAGGAGGTAAATTCTTAACATCTTCAGCTTTTATACCTTTTTCTTTCATAAATTTCTTTGCCTCTTGCATATCTTCAGGACTGAGAAATAGAACACCTCTCTTCTTCGGAGTTGGCTTAGGAATAGGCTTAGGAGTTGGCTCAGGAAGTGTCCAATTATTTTCATTTATCAACATATTATTCAATAGAATTTCAGCTTCATCCGGTGTTCTTTCCCTGAAAACAGAACTAGCACAACTATCCAGGTAATCTCTAGAAGCATCGGTTAGTCCATTATAAAAGATATCAAGTATTTCATTTTTCTTAAGAGGATGATCAGGCAAAGCATTAAGTAATTGGAGAAGCCTCCCCCAAGCTTGTGGGAGACTCTCTTCTTCAATTTGCACAAAATTATATATATCCCTTAAGGCAGCTTGTTTCTTATGAGCGGGGAAATATTTAGCAGAGAAGTAATAAATCATATCCTGGGGACTACGCACACAACCAGGATCAAGAGAATTAAACCATATCTTAGCATCACCCTTTAATGAGAACGGAAATGTTTTAAGGATAAAAAAGTAGCGAGTTCTCTCATCATTAGTGAACAGGGTGGCTATATCATTTAATTTAGTAAGATGTGCCACAACAGTTTCAGATTCATAGCCATAAAAAGGATCAGATTCAACCAAAGTAATTATATCAGGATCAATAGAGAATTCATAATCCTTATCAATAACAAAGATAGGTGAAGTAGCATAAGCAGGATCATATTTCATTCTAGCATTCAGAGTTTTTTGTTTAAGCTTAGCTAATAATTTCTTAAGATCACTTCTATCATTGCAAGCAAGAAAGTCTCTTTTAGTCTCTTCATCCATAACATAGCCCTCAGGCACAACAGGCAAGTCATATTTATTGGGAGAGCCTTCATCATCACTATCATCAAAATTATCAGTTTCAATAATTTCATTATCTCTAGCCCTAGCAAGTTATTCATCAAGAAATTCACCAAGTGGCACAGTAGTATCAAGCATAGAAGTAGTTTCATCGTAAGTATCATGCATAGCAGAAGTGGCATCATCAATAACATGCGACATATCATAATGAATAGCAGAAGCAGGTTTAGGTGTCGCAATCTTACTCAAAACAGAAGGTGAATCAAGTGCAGAGCTAGATGGTGGTTCCTTACCTCCCCTCGTAGTTGAGGGATAAATTTTTGTTTTCTCGTCTTTCAAATTCTTCATAGTGACCAGCAGATGTAAATCCCAAGTGAATCAAAGAATAGAGCTATGCTCCCCGGCAATGGCGCCAGAAAATAGTCTTGATAACCCACAAGTATAGGGGACCGCAACAGTTTTTGAGGGTAGAGTATTCAACCCAAATTTATTGATTCGACACAAGGGGCGCCAAAGAATATTCTCAAGTATTAGCAATTGAGTTGTCAATTCAACCACACCTGGATAACTTAGTATCTGCAGCAAAGTATTTAGTAGCAAAGTAGTATGGAAGTAACGGTAACGGTAGCAAAAGTAATATTTTGGGGTTTTATAGTGATTGTAACAGCAGCAACGGAAAAGTAAATAAGCGGAGAACAGTATGTGAAAAGCTCGTAGGAATTGGATCGGTGATGGAGAATTATGCCGGATGTGGTTCATCATGTAACAGTCATAACATAGGGTGACACAGAACTAGCTCCAATTCATCAATGTAATGTAGGCGTATTCCGAATATAGTCATACGTGCTAATGGAAAAGAACTTGCATGACATCTTTTGTCCTACCCTCCCGTGGCAGCGGGGTCCTAGCGGAAACTAAGGTATATTAAGGCCTCCTTTTAATAGAGTACCAGACCAAAGCATTAACACATAGTGAATACATGAACTCCTCAAACTACGGTCATCACCAGGAGTGGTCCCGATTATTGTCACTTCGGGGTTGCCGGATCACAACACATAGTAGGTGACTATAGACTTGCAAGATAGGATCAAGAACTCACATATATTCATGAAAACATAATAGGTTCAGATCTGAAATCATGGCACTCGGGCCCTAGTGACAAGCATTAAGCATAGCAAAGTCATAGCAACATCAATCTCAGAACATAGTGGATACTAGGGATCAAACCCTAACAAAACTAACTTGATTACATGATAAATCTCATCCAACCCATCACCGTCCAGCAAGCCTACGATGGAATTACTCACGCACGGCGGTGAGCATCATGAAATTGGTGATGGAGGATGGTTGATGATGACGATGGCGACGGATTCCCCTCTCCGGAGCCCCGAACGGACTCCAGATCAGCCCTCCCGAGAGAGTTTAGGGCTTGGCGGCGGCTCCGTATTGTAAAACGTGATGAATCTTTCTCTCTGATTTTTTTCTCCCCGAACACGAATATATGGAGTTGGAGTTGAGGTCGGTGGAGCAACAGGGGGCCAACGAGGCAGGGGGCGCGCCCAGGGGGGCAGGCGCACGCCCCACCCTCATGGACAGGTGGTGGGCCCCCTGGCCTTGATTCTTTCGACAATATTTTTAATATTTTCCAAAAATAAGTTCCGTGGAGTTTCAGGTCATTCCGATAACTTTTGTTTCTGCACATAAATAACACCATGGAAGTCTGCTGAAAACAGCGTCAGTCCGGGTTAGTTCCATTCAAATCATGCAAGTTAGAGTCCAAAACAAGGGCAAAAGTGTTTGGAAAAGTAGATACGACGGAGACGTATCAGTCTGCACCGCTGGATGCTCCCAGATCGAACGACAATCCTCATCCCTTTCGACAGGAAATGCAGTCCGGCTAGGAATTGATTTATATGCCAACATGCACGGTAAATGCCAAAAAATGTCTTACATATAGCACACGAGACCTGAAATGCGCCAGCAAATCAAACCCGTGGTAAAGTTGTGATTGGTTTACGTGTGAAAAATTTAGAGGCGAAAGGATGAACTCACCTCTTCATTTCAACATTAGTATGTCTTCATTTCAAACGAAATTATTCTGTTTGTGCACATGAGCGCTTAGAGGCAACCGTTTGCATAGGCCTTTCCGCGCGTGCGGCGACCGAGGATATTTTTCACCCTTTTCACCTAGGCCGCCAACACCCCCTACCGCCCGCCCGCGTTTCACTCAACTAGTCCACCCAATCTCCTTCGCCAGCTCCCCCCTCCTCCAGATCCACAGCAGAACCCTCTCCGGCGCCGCCGTGCTCACCCCGGCCGTGTGCCCGCTCTTTGGCGTCAAGCCTACCTCCACTGTCGTTCACAACACGCGGCGGCCCGCACCTCTCCGTCTTCGTTTGCTCGCCAACCACCCTTGTAACAGCCTGGATTTTGGCCGTATTCTAGAGACTTCTCCTCGATCTCTGGGCTAGAATACGGGGCATTCTGGTTTCTCTGAGCCGGGGTGCCACAGGCTTGGTATCAGAGCTGGTCTGGCTGTAGGACACCCTAGTCAGTGCGAGCGGTAGAAACCGATAGAAATCGGTAGTTTAAAGTCCGGCTTGTTTATTACATTTGGTTGCTACATTTGTTTGTTGCATAGCATGCATATAGCCTTATTATTTGTTACTAACGGTTTATCTAGTGAGTGTAGCTGGCATCGGTTCGGATCCACTACAGCTCAGCCTCTGCATTTCTCCAGTTCCTTTTTCTTTCGATGTTTGGTGTCATTTCTGTCCCAGCAGAGTGATGCCAAGTGATCCCGACACTGTTTGCAGAAATAGTGCTCAGGTATCGCACCGATGTCTTTCTTTCAGTCTTGCCTATCGCTTCGGTGATAGACATGCTTCTATCCCAGATCATTCTTTTATTTTGTCGTGTTGGCAACCCTTAATGATCTTAGCTATCAAAAAAAGGGCAACGTCAACAGCCTCAGTTTTCCCCGCTATCCTTATTTCTTGGACGAGTACATATCTTTTTCCGTCCGCTTGATAATAATGTGGTTACGACCTTCGTGTCCCACTACATGGTTACCGAGTGCGTCCTCGCCTCCGAGCTAGTCCAGGTTGCTACCTAGCTAAGCTAGCACTTGGTGTAGTGCTGTTTACACCAATTTTTCGACACATTTATTCGTCCTCGTGCACATCATCATAGCATGCTAGATCGTAGAACCGGAGATTCTGCGAAATTTGTGTGCTTAAGTAGACATGCATATTGTGTGACTAGCAGTAATATGTGACATTGATTGTTGTTGTGTGCTTTTGTTAGTTGATTTTTCTTTTGCTTCTTTCTTTTTGGGCCCCAGTGTTACATTATTTTCCCCTATAAAGAGTTGCTCATCAACTGAGACCGGACTCGAAGAAGCAATAAGGATTTCAAATAATTGGAAGAAGCTCAGCTGAACATTATGGTCCACCCAGTCAACTGCATTATGGCATTAATATCTGCTCAGAATACCGATAGTGTCTTGGATTGATTATCAGCATCAAGTCCCCAATCGGTACCAAATCCTCACAACAGTAATGATCAAGTTAGCAGCAAGACAAATCAGGTACAAGCCCAATGGTATATTTTCAAACAGAGGTATGGATCATATACAAAGTTTTGGCTCAACAATGCTTGAAATATGTTATGATCTGAAATAAAGTCAGAATGTGACATGCTCGAGGAAGACAGTCAAACCATTTTTCTCATGCAAATAATCAGCCTCAGAATATTATGGGCATGTGTATGGATTTCAGTCTGCATATCAGTATGAAGTTTTGGATATAAGAAACCCAGTATTATTCCACACGCTATCGGAAGAAATTTATGAGGCAAGGCTCCTCAATTTTTCCTCAGCATGATATGTGAACAATTTCCGGCCCACGATACCCGGTCTTTCTCAACAAGATACCTCGGTAAAAGCTTCTGACATAGCCTAGTGGTGGGAAGGGGTTGATGCCTTTCCACCCACCCAGGTTCAAGGCATGGTACTTGCAATTTGGGTTTGTTGCACCAATTATACTGTAGGGGCCTCCCTTACAGTCTTTACGTCAAAAAAAATTCTGACAGACGGAAATGAGTTTTTCTCAACAAGCAAAACTGAGGAGAAGCTTCTCAAGTACGAGACTCAGGCTTCTCCAGCACAATAATCAGACCAAGCTTCGTGTGTAAGCTATAGAGCCTTTTTCTGCACGATACCCAGACAAAAGATTTGAGTAGAAGTTAACAAGTCCTCCTCAGCAAGCTACTCGGATGACTTCTCTCGTAAGCCATTCAGTCTACGTCAGTATCATACTATTACACTGTCCTCAGAGATTATATGATGAGTTGCCAATATATGGCAGTATCGCTCAAGAATCAGACTCGCAACATTTTTGTCAGAAGCACAAATCAGTCAAGGCATAGGTCTTCTTCAAAAATCAAGTGACCGATTAAGTATCTTTCCGCATATATGGTGAACATGTATCCCTAGTCATATCAGTCACTCATATGAGATGCGGCAAGGATCCAGCAGATATACCTAAGGAAAGTAAGGATTCAACAACCTCACGAGTCAAGTAAAGGAAAATAAGCAGAGATACATCTCATGAATTACAAGGATCGACAAGATCTGGGGATGACATCACAGAATCCACAGTCTTGACAATGGTCATCAAGGTCATTATTCCTGCACCAGACAAGGTGATAGCATGAAACCTTGTTACCTTCTTGTATGATTGGCCTCAGCAATGAGCTCCGTACAGCTACAAACCCCGAGTATATGTCATATATGTGCGGACACAGGTCAGAAAAACAAGCACAAGGATTAATGTCAAAAATATTAATCACATCCATGGTCATACGAAGAATCAGGGACACGTGTGGCCAAGTTATTTCAGCAAGGTATCCTGACAAAGAAAATCATGACCATTAAAAGGTGAGACCGACAACAAAGGTATGATGATTTTGCACGACCATCAGGGTCCGGATACCCCAAGTTAGTTGGAGGCCATAATTCCATATGGATCCACAAAGACATACACCTTCAGCGGCCTACTCTATTTACAAGGATTTTCATATCCTGCTGACCCGCTTGACAGGGTTAGTGTGGAATATCCAAGTCTGTTCTGTCAGATCCAAGATTCCTTTGCAACCTCAACAGTTTGACCTCAGCGGTAGTGTTAAAACATATCACAGCGTATTACCAAAGATGGGTATACCGACAAAATGAGAAAGTCAAAAGCCAAATAATCAGCTCAGACCCGGTATACTCGCCGATGGAATCAAGTACACGCTCAGTCTGTCAGGAAAAGCATTTGTCCGTCAGCCCCCTGTCGGGCAAAGTCTCAAGATGTAAATATTTGAGGTATGACATAGCTATAACTCCATACACCGTTATATTGCTCACGATAGAAGGCAGTCAAATCTCTGGTATATGCCACATGCTCGAGCCAAAGGAAATAAATCAAGATAAATCAGTGCCACCTATGAGCAGTCAGATCCCATCAGAAGATGGCCATGATTAATTCTAAGCATTTATTGAACCCAGAAGGATTGCATTTATTTGAAGCAACCCCATGACAGAAGTAAAAAGGTTTTCATGACCAAAGGAAAATTTATGCTTAGATCCATTGGATATCACCGCAGATATGAGAAAATTCACGTCAGCAAAAGGAGGTGGTATTTGAGCAAAAACCCGTCAGAATTTGGGGAAAGGTGAAGCAAGCCACCCCAGAGCAAGGTAAGTTGATCATCTGAAATTCTTGGCGGAACAATAAATAAAGGAAAAAGGATACCCGAGTTGGAAACGGTATCCTCAAGTCATACTTGTTCCCAGAGCAACTAAATCTCGAGGACGAGATTTCTTTAAGGGGGTAAGAGTTGTAACACCCTGGATTTTGGCCCTTTTCTTTCTCTTTTGATTTATTTGGTTTTTGCTCTGTTTTTCTTTTTGAAGTGGTTTTGTGGCCTTGCCACCTGGGAAATCATCCTCATTCCCCCTCCCAAGTGGCTCAGCATTCTCAAAACCTTGCCAAGATCATGTCACTTCACTCCTTGACCAAACCCTAAAATCTTTTCTAGGGAATATTCCTTTTTTCTAATAAAGAAATAACCCTATCTGCCCTAGGTTGTGAAGCAACCCATATTTCTGTCCATCCAAAAATTCCCAATTAATTCTCAAAATTACTTTGCAACATATGTTGATCAAGTATGCCCAAACTTCCCTGTCCTAGCCCAAGAATAATTCCCCAATAATTATTCTTCAATTTTGTCCTAAATGGCACTTTGTGAAGGAAGTGTCATTTATATTTTCCTAGTGGCTCCCAAGATTTTTGGTCATGCTTATATGTCCAAATAATTGCCTCATGCACAAGTTCAACTTTATTTGCCTAGCCAATCTTCCTCAGTGAATTTTCAAAGTTTATGTCAGACAGAAGGCTTTGTGAATGAAGTACTAGCTAGGAGTATCCAAATGAGTTAAACTTTTTCACACTCCTTAATGTGCTCATATTAACCCCCTCCACCCATTTGCAGCCTCATCCAATCATCTATGTGAGCACAGGAGAAAATATTTGATTCTGGCAATATTTTTAGGTTGTGAAGCAAGTGTATTTTATAATGCTTAAAAAATCCTGGTAAATTACCAGATCATTATTCTACCCATAAAACATTTCTCCACCCAATTTGTCATCATTTCATGGATCCATTTGATCACCAAAATTATTTCAAGTTTCTGGACAGAAATGATGCTTGTGAAGCAAGTGCCATTTCGGCTTGTCCATTTGGCATGAGCTTTTAACAGCATCTTTACATGTCCATATCATGAGGATTTGCCAAGTTGCATCCCATTCCATAACACCATGTGAGTGCATCATCCAAATCTTGATTCTGGACCAATTTTGGGGTTACACAACAACTATATTAGTTTGTGCTCCATTATGCTCCAAAACCTCCAGGATCATAATCCTTCCGTATTTAATCATCACAGACAACACCATTTGACCCAATCAGTTTCCTGTTGATCAGCAGTGCTCTGCCAAGTTTGATGCAGTAAACTTTAGAGCTTAGTTACCATTTAACCATAGCACCCTAGATCAAGCCATGGCATCATAAATGATCCACCCTGGAAGGACTAGCTCCCAAACATAGTTTGCCATCCTCTACAGCCCTCCCCGTGCCATGTCGTGTGGTGACCGCGCAGCTGGCATGCACATTTACGCGCTCTGTGCGCCGTGGCGTGTCCAGAGCACCGTTTGTGCTTTGGCACAGCTCCCTCTCGTCATCTTAGAGCTCGTGAGCATGTCGAGTGGCTGCATCTTGTCGTCTCCGTTCCCCTGGACCCCTCTCCCCCTCCGTCAGCTTCCTCACCGACGCAAACCGCCGCGTGCCCACGGGTGTACAGTAGCATTTTGGCTTGGTTCGTCGCTGTCGTCTTCCTCCCTGCGCTCCCTTGGCCACCTCTTCCCCGTCAGCTCTCCTTCCTGTCCCCTCTCATCGCCTAACTCCGAGCTCATGTGTGTGCACACGCGTCCGCGGCGCCGGACACGTATCCACGACGACGCCAGCTCGGCCTCCTCGCCTCGCGCCTATTTAAGGCCTCCCCCGAGCCCTCCGAGCGCTCCAAGCTCTTCCTCACCCTCCCAGCAACCTCCCCGACCCATCCGTTCGACTCCCGAGCCCCTCATCGCCTCGGTTGGCCGCCATGGCCGCCGCGGCCACGCTCCCCGATTGGCTCAAGCCGGAGCCCCTCTCCTCATTCCTCCTCCACTAGTAGCTCAACTAGACCACGACGAACCTCTCCCATCCCTCTTTTCCTCGCCGGAGCCGTTGTGGCCACACGCCCAAGTTTCGGCCACCGCCCTCGTTCTCGGTCGCCGCAAGCCGTCGTTGTTCCGCTCCATCCTGGCGCTGCTGTGGGGTGCAGACGGGTGCGGCACGTCTCGCCGCACTCGCCGGTGCCCTCACTCCGACGGGAGGTGGTCGAAGATGGCTGGGCCGGCGCGTCGGGCGAGAGGAAGGAGATGAGGTCGCTCCCTGCCAGTTGGCCATGGACCCTGCGGTCCCACCTGGCAGTGGCTCAAGCCACGGCCCCGCCCCTGCTGACTGGATTAACTGGAGGCGTAAACCCGTGAGTACGTTTTCGCTTTCAGAAAGCGTCTTTCCCTTCTCCTTCAGCCTGAGTACGCTTCCCTTATCTGAAAGCGTATTTTGTGTCTGTTTCAGCAAGGAATGTGTTTTCCCTGAAGCGAAGGCGTATTCTTTAAAGTACGATTTCTGTTCTTCTTTCTAGACCCAATTTGTTAAGATTTTTCTTACAGATAGGTCCCTAGCAGAAAAACAAGTGTATCTTTTCAACCGTAGCTCCAAATCAGGTGATTCCAAAGCCCACGTCTTCGTTTCGTCGAGCCCGTTCTGATGGAACCATTTTCTCCATGTTTTGACATTATGAAAATGACCATTTTGCCGCTACCCTTATTCAGCCCCCTCCGAGAGAGTACGTTTCCCGGCGATCCTTTCCACGAGTTTCTCGCACTTTCTCCCGGCAAAAGAAAAGTTTCTAGACCTAGAAACAGACACTGGAGAAGCTCTTGGGCTCGAGCAAGGTTCTTATGCAGTAAAAAGAGAGCTGCTTGCATGTAAAATGGGTGCTAAACAGTCACCGCAACGATTCTATGCAAGTCTAAGATCAAAAGGAGGCAGTAAAAACCAAATCTATTGAGGCCCGTGATGAACTACGAAGAACACGGACGAACTACTTGAGCCCTAGTGCGGATCTGCCCTATGGAGTGGCGAGGACTCACCGGAGCTGAAGAGGAGCGAAGTTTGCCGCCGTTTGTCTGGACCGAGTCAGGGTGATGCAGCGGCCAAGGTTGACGAAGACCGGGGGCGCGACGGCGGCGACAGTAGCAGAGCTCGGGCAGGGGAGCAGTGGCGCGAGGAAGAAGATGGAGAGAGAAGTGGCTGAGAGTCCGTCGGGCCGGCCTATTTATAAGGCGAACTCATAAAGCGGGCGCGAGAATCAAGGAGACCACGGCGTGGTTATCTCCCCACGAAACACCTCGATTTTCGGGATGACAGTAAAGAAAAAGATCCGTTGCGGATCTGGCGGAGTAAAAACCGGGCTTAATGGAAGATGACGTCACGGCGGATTATCCGGAGTCCAGAGGATGATGTCACGCCGGGTTATGGCCTTCACACAATTATAAGCCAGAGGTTTTCTGTCGACGGAATGGAAGATTGACATGAGCCGGCTCAAATCAATCTGGGGCCTAATGTTGAGGATATAGACCTTAGAGTCACCCGCCAGGAGGGGCCGGGTTACTCATATGGTCATTGCCAGAAGCCCGGCGCCAAGCTTAAAGACGGTGGGCCAAAGATGGGCTTAAGACCCGGATATGGCTTAAGGCCCGTAGTTACAATCATTATTATGGTAGAACTTGTAGTGTAAGGCAAGAATAGTTGAGAGTCCGAGCCGGACACTCTTATGAGCCGGCCGGGACTCTGAGAGCTGCAGGGCGTCCGCCTCCTTATATAAAGGGACGACCCGGCAGCAGTTTAAGGCAGAAAACAATCTCATTGAGAGCCGGGCATAGCAGTTTAGCTCCCTGGTGATCGTAACCCTAATCAATACCACCTCAAACTGGACGTAGGCTTTTACCTTCACCGTAAGGGGCCGAACCAGTATAAACCCTCGTGTTCCTTGTCCCGCATTAACCCCTTCAAGCTTCCTAGCTGCGATGGCTCCACGACTAAGTCCTAGCTCGAGGACATCTGCCGTGACAATTCCACGACACATTCAATGTACTAACCTGGCATGTCATGCCAGATTGCAGGTGATGCCGTGATTGCTTGATTGCTTGTCGTGGTTTCCGTTCGTGCGAGCTAGATCGTGTCCCAGCCAGAGTCCCTGCGGAGTGGAGTTCACCACCTTCGTTGTTGTTCCGCTACTAGAAGATTTCCGCTGCTTCGAGTTGTTCCGCTGCTAGCATAGAGCAAGTGTAGTATCGCAGGCATAGTGTCGTCGTGCTGATGTGAACCTTTGTAACATCAGACCTTTGTATTTATTCTTGTAATAAGAGCTGATTTGTTCTATGTCAAGCAGTGTCGTATTCTAGAGACTTCTCCTCGATCTCTGGGCTAGAATACGGGGCGTTCCGGTTTCTCTGAGCCGGGGTGCCACAACCCTCGAGCATATCGATGCATTAACCCTCGCCTCTCCTGTGGTCCAGCCGGGTTTGCATTAAGAAGCATGTTAGTTACTGCTCTCCATCGCGGTGAGGCATATTTCCTCGCAATCCATCTTCCAATTTCGTTCCGTATGTTCCTAAATTGGCTATAAAATAACGAGAGCATATATATGTTCATTATCTACCTTCCTTGCTACATATAAGCTGTATTTGTTCCAATAAGTTACTGCCTATTTACAGACCAGGGGCGCCCGAATCACACAAACTTAACAAATTAGCAGTACATTTTCTAAATTATTGCATGGCATGTTTAGAAAGCTTGATACCAAGTTGTTAGTTTTATGCTTATCCTCCTTTCCTGAGTTTCGCATGTGTTCTCTGTAGATGCCGAGTAGCAGCGACGGCACTCATTCAGGCCATGTATCTTCATCTAATTCGGACAACCCTAGGTCTTCAGCAGATTGTGAGGGATCAAGTAGTCTTGAACGGGATAGAGCTGCAGCAATTACCCTTCCGGCCAGGACACAGAGGAACGCTCCAAGGAAGCCCACACACCAGCCTAAAGGTGTATATGAAGTAACCGAGATTGATTTAAAGTCCTGGGCTCCAACTAAACCAGATAAAGCACGCATGTGTAACACCCCGCATGTAACTTGCCATATTTGTAACTCCGACTCCTGCCATTTCCGGCTATGTGTTATGATTTTCTCTCCGTTGTCGGGTTTTGTCTTTCGTTTTGTATTTTGTCATGTCTTGCATTTCATATCATGTCATCATGTGCATCGCTTTTGCATACATGCTCGTCTCATGCATCCGAGCATTCTCCCCGCTGTCCGTTTTGCAATCCGGCGCTCCTATCTCCTCCGGCGCATCCCGCTTGTTTTCTTTCGTGTGCGGGTGTCAAACTTTCTCGGAATGGACCGAGGCTTGTCAAGTGGCCTTAATATACCACCCGGAGACCACCGGTCAAGTTTCGTTCCCTTTGGAGGTCGTTTGGTACTCCAACGGTTAACCGGGCATCCGCAAAGTCCATTTGTGTGTGCAGCAAAACCCCCCTAAAAACCAGCCCAAAACCCACCAAACTCTCTTCCATGCTCTAGGTCGTTCGATCACGATCGTGTGGGCGAAAACCGCACCTCATTTGGAGTCTCCTAGCTCCCTCTACCTATTTATTTGCATCTTCCCCGAAAACGAATCACAGATCAAACCCTAGAAATTTCCTCTCCGCGGGCGGACGCGTCCAGCGCCCACCGGACGAAAACCCGCCGCCGCCCGTAGCCAATAGGGGCGCGCCACGTCACCCCCGGGCGCCCCACTTCGCCGCCCC